>NW_004524599.1:15214081-15226972 GCF_000260255.1 Octodon degus
GGCTGGGGTTTGCAAGGACCCTCAGAGGAGTGAGCTGGGAGCGGGTTTTTATAGGGTTGGACTAGAGGTGTAGTTTACATGAGCAGCGTGGGCCTCGTCGCGGCAGAGGATTGGAGAGTCATGGGCGCGGGCTCGAAAAGGAAGCGGGGCGGGGGGAACTACCCGCTTGGGCCCCCCTCCTGTACCTCTCTTGGACAGGAGCTTTCTTTCTCTCAATAAATATATTCTGCTCATAAAAAAAAGAAAAAAGAAAGAAAAGGAAGTGGGAAGCTCATTTGCGGACTACAAGAACAGGGAAGTTAGGATGGAAGGGGCACGTTGTCACGTTGGGAGCCAATGCAGTATTGGATTGCCGCTGTGATGGCCGAGGCGCAGTGTCACGCGGGCAGAAACCTGTCAGGGGGCAGGCAGCTAGACCCTGAGGAGAGGGAAGGGCCCTGCAGGTGGAGGTGCGTCAGTCGGGGTCTGGTACAGAGACAGGTAACATAAGATATATAAATGTGTAAGTTACAAGACCGTCTTCCGACGGTCAGCGGGGCAGACGGGGAAGCGAGCAGCGGGCGTCCGCACCCTGGAGGCTGACGGTTTCAGTCCGAGGTCTGACCACCCTGCGGTGTCCGGTGCAAGTCCAGGTCCGGGTCTGCGAGGAAGGCTGAAGAATCCACAGTGGACACCCAAGGCTGAAGAGTCCGAGGCGGAGCAGAGCAGTGGGCGCTAGAAGCCGAGAGCCTCGCCCCCTGCGCCGCAGGCGAGGTCCGGAGCCCCTCGGAGGGCCCTTCCCCAGGTGCCCCTTACTGTAAGCAGGCTCCGCGCCCGGGTGGGGCGTGTGCGGCGCTCCCGCCAGCTCGGTGCCCTCCTCTCGCACAGGCTGGGGTGACTGCAAAGTGAGGCCCCTGGCGCCCTGCTGAGCTACTGAGTCAACTTCCAAACTGCTCAGGTTATCACAGTGAATTAACTATAACAGCAGGAGACGGGCAAAGAGGAAGTAAAAAGAATCAAAATGCTGTATGTACAAGCGCCGGTGGGATAGCTCAGCGCACTAAGCACCTGCTTCGGCTGGCATAGGGAGCGTGCCCGCCGGCCCCATCCCACCAGCAAACGACCGAGTCCGGGCGTGGTGGGAAAAAACAAACAAACAAACAAACAAACTCACCTCATGGCCAGCAACCAGAGAAGGAAATCACAAAGCTCCTGGGAGCCCCTCCAAGGATGCCCCTGGGGGGTCTAATTTCCTTCCAGCAAACCCTTCTCTGTGGGTCTCCAGCAGCTCCCCAACGCACCACCCTGAGACCCCAGCACTTGCCTGTGGGCATTTGGGGGACACTGAGGGTCCAAACTGTAGCGACGCCCTTTGACCACCAATCCGCGGTTCTTGGTTTCTCTTCTATCGCGACTGAGTTGGCCACCAGAACTTTCCTTTGCTCTCTTGATCCATCAACAGCGCTATCGATGACCCCTAATGCTACAGAAAGCAAAGGGACCGCGGCGGTGTACGACTGGCGTGGGATCTGCCGGGGCTTTGCTCTTGCAATCACTCACTCTGTGTGTGTGTGTGTGTGTGTGTGTGTGTGGCCGGCTCAGCCCACCCTGGGGGCGGGGCGCCAGGTATATAAAGGCGGTTCCTGAGCGTGCCTAAGCTTGCCTAAGCGGGTGCTTTAGGCCGCTGAGCTATCTCACTGGCCCCTCACTCACTCTTCAAGGTGTCTGATTTTAACAGATGTTTGGCAATTTTTTAAATTATTTTTATTGAGAAACAAATAGCAATGAGACAGTTTCAAAACCAATTAATAGGACAGTTTCAATAATTAACACATTACTTATTGTTGTCTTAATAGTGGTTATTCATAGTACAAGATGCAGACATGATATCCTGTCTAAACACTATTAGTACAAATCTTTCTTCTCATTGAATTAAGAGAAAGTAGCTGTATATCTATCCTATTTTGTATATACAGATACAGAATGGTCCTTCATTTATATCCCCTTTTTTTGTTTAGTTTTGTCAGAGATGGGTATTCCATTGCCATTTAAATATTGTAGGTGCGTGGATTCAGCAAAATAATCCAATATAGTCCAGTAGTCCATCATAGTAGTGGGTTATCCGTAGGACTGGCAATGTCAGAAGTTGTTGACTTGAGCCCTTTACAGCTCAGCATATTAATATGCCTTTACTTTTTATACCTCCTTTTTTTACTTTTCTGCTGGATGGTTAAGACCAAGATATAGCAAGACCTATATAACAAGAAATGTAACTTTTGTATCTGCCAAGGTCTGTCAAATCCCCTCAGGATTTACCCTGACCCTGTACCGCAGTGTGTAGATCCTTTGTCAGTGTCAGCCATGTGGATGAGTCATGGCCATTGCCTGACCAATTTGCTTTCAGTGACAGATGTTTGGGATAAAGGAGAAATGAAGGAGCAGTCTACCCGCAGTCCATTTCCCCTCTCCTCCCTCATCAGGCCTCTTCGTGGGACTTTTGCCGGTTTTCCCTTTGATTTAGACACGCGCACTGGCCTCTCCTGGTCACAGCTCCCAAGATCATGCGGCAGTAAGCGAGCCTGCTAACCTGGGAGTCCTGCTTTCCTCCAGGAGAGGTGGCTGGAAAGGAACGCGTACCAGGGATCGCAGCGGGAGAAGGCAGCCTTCATTAGTGTCCTCCAGGCCCAAGGCGCTGGCCAAGTAGGTGCTGCCACAGCGCGTCTCAGCTTGTCTAAGGTGGATTTTATTTGTCTTATTTGTGGGACAGCTTTCTTGGAGCGCTTCTCAGTCACATTTCACACCCAACAGAGAGCATGATATCGGCTTCTTTTTTCAGTTAAAACGACATTCAAAGAAGCTAAACAACTCCCCACCCATGCGTGTCTTTTAGACAGTGGAGCAGAGCTTGTCGGGGCTGTCTGTCCCCAAGAGCCCAGAACCTTCAAGTCCACTGCTCTGTCACAGCGCGGAGCGGAGGAAATGAGCACGGCAGGATCCCACACCAGTCGCCCCTGTGCCGCGAACCCGGGAATGGCAGCAGGGCTGAAGCGTTTTTCCTTCCTCTGGTTGGAAACTGCGCGGAACTTCATGATTTCCCTCCTCTACCAAGAGCTGATCCGCTCCTTGCCCTGTAGCCTCTGTGCATTGTCTCCACACTTTAATTCCCCAAAATGTTCACTCAACAGCAAGGACCACGCAGTGTTGATCCTAGCTGCATGCGTCCACCAGACAGGTACGCCTCCTGGCAGACGCTGTCCCATCCACGCCTGTGCAGAGCTCCATCTGGGGTCAGAGCCCTGCTTTGGAGCAGTGTGTGTCCCCAGGCCCCTGCAGTTAGCTTGGCTCTCTGAAAGTAGTCATTGAACTTGGGAATTAGGAGGAGATCTGGGGAAGAAGCTTCCATCCCTAACAACTGAGGGTCTGATGTTCCTCCAGGTCACACCACAAGCAAATGCATACACAGAAAGCAGCACAAGCCCGTGGAGGCTGCATCGCACCGGTTGGTGATGAGGTTGGTGCAGTCCTCCCTCCTCACTGGTGAAAGGCCACACACACCTGGCTGCAGCTGGACCTTCTGCTTCCATGTGGATGCAGCCGATGGCATGCGTCTATGTGTGTCCTGAGCCAAGGGCTTGCATCCCTACCCTAGCAAAGTGCTCAGCATTGCATCTGGGCCCAGGATCTTTCCTATACCCTGAAGCACAAGCCTGGACACCAGTTGGAACATGAGATTTTTGACTTTTATTTCAAAACTGCATAGGGACCTCTGAAGAATCACATCATGAACCACACATTATAGGTACAAGAAGCATAACTCCACCCCCAAGTGGTTTACTGGGTTTCTTTAATCTACACTGATTTATTCAGCTCTTATTTTATGCCAGGCTGCTCTTCTGGGTATCACCCTATGCACCCCTGTAGACACTATTCCGAACACAAGGGCTTGCCCCTAGGAAGATGAGATATAGAAAAGCGTGACCCAATCTATTCCTTCTGAAAGGCTAAGCTTGTGCACCAATAGCCACTCACGAGGCTGCTGAAAAGATGAGGAACATTTATTTGCTGCTGTTTTTGGCACAGGACCTCATAAGAAGTGAAAACCAAGGCTTGGGGTAGGGAAGAGAACTTCTCATTCACAATTGGTTGTCCAGTGGGTGCAGAATCCAGCTCGCCTGCCACTGCTGTGACCATCGGGAGAGTTACCTTGAGAAACTGCATCTCCTAAATGCACCTAAACTAGAAATCTCCAGCACAGACCACCTTCTGAATTGCCACCAGGCCAGACGCCTCACCCTTCTGGGACAGCAGTGCTTAGGAGTTCCATTTTTTTACAATAGTTTTTTAAATTCCACATTGCAAATGTAGGTAATATAACCCTTTAGCTCAAGAGTACGGTCTTATTCCAAAACTGTCATCTGAATGGAGACAAACCAGGTAAATGGGAACCGATCAGCTGAGCTCCCTCTGTGGACTCCCGACCCTCCCCAGTCCCTAAGTGCCCTGCCTCCATGCCCTCGGTGAATCTTGCTGCAACCTCCGGGCTCGGAGTCACTGCTATTCCACCTTAGAGAGGAAGAGCCTGAGGCCGAGTCTGTGTCTTGAATGTCTCCCCAACACTCAGGGTGTCCCCAGAGGTGACACTACTGAGAGATAGTAGAAACTTTAATGCCCTGTGGAAGGCATTTAGGTCACTGGGGGCTGGGAGATGGCGGGCCCTTCCTCTTCGTCTGTCTGCTTCCTGGTGATGAACAGAACATCTGCGCTCGCTGCACACCTCTGTCACAGTGATGCAGTACCACAGTCCCCAAAACAAAGAGGCCCACAGACCATGCCCTGGATCCTCAAAATCATGAACCAAAATAAATCCTTTCTCCTCCTAGGCTGATGGGATTCCAACCAGCACAGCAAAGGACAGAGAGATGCGTTAGCTTCCCTAAGTTCTGACAGCTAGCAGAGGGCAGAGCTCGACCAGGTTGCCAAGCGCCAAAATTGATCTTCTATACAAAAGGATCAATTCATTCCCAGCTGCGGGCCCCTGGGGAGACCCTCAGCAGTGTCTCCGTGCTCTATCTAGTTCAGTTGGGTTAAGTCCAGAGGGAGGAGGTACCTGTGAGGTCCCGCCTAGCGTGCTGGCCTCAGCATGCAGACCACATCTACTTTTGCCTGAACTCTTTTCTAAACCTGAGTGGGGCCAGCTCGCCCATCCTACTACACCTCGGACCTCTGATTGACAGGCCGCCCTTGCTCAGCATCGCTTTGCCAGAAATGTGGCTTCCTGCCCTGCGCCCAAGGAGCAGGACCTGCCTGCTGATTGTGAGGCTTTCCAGGGTCTTTGGTGGATTCTGGCAGGCTGAGCAGCTCTGGGAGACAGTGACAGGGACAGCATATATTTAGGAGCACCCATACCAAGGCTAATAAGAAAAACTTTAGAATCTTTCAACTTCCACCTTGCAAGTTGTTCTTAAGGTATATTTTTCAACAGATTTTATCTGATAAAAATGGTGGCAAAGGATTATAATAATCACAAAAGAAATTGTACTGAGCTCTATGTTCATACCAGTGGAATTCAAGCTGAAAGCTGCCCTTCTCTGCACCTTGCGCAGAGTGAACAGTGCCACCGCTGTCCTCGCTTCTGAGTGACTGCTAAGATGCAGTAACACGGCTAAGATTAGGAAAGGGAGGTGCTTCCTCTGGCTTTCAATGGGAGATTGAATCACGGGGCTGTACTAAAAATCTCCATCTTTTCTTAGGCCTGCACTTGGGTGGAGCACAATATTGATCAACACCTCTAAACTCTAGTTGCCAACGTAAGTCTTCACTGCAAAGAGTCAAGGCCGGTGTTAAGGGATTACAGGTGTGCGCCACCATGCCCAGTCTCAATCGCAGTCTTAGCACACCCCAGGGGGCAGGGCCGACATAGCAGGCCCAGGGATGGAACCCCTGGCCCCTGTGCCTGCTTGCAGGCACTTTAATCCGCTGAGCTAAGAGAACCTGATTCTTCTTAAATAAAACAAAATGAAGACTATACATTTCAAGCAAATAAATGTGGGGTTTGCAGATGAGGTGGAGTCCTGACATGACAGAGCAGCAGCACCCCCAGGGCTTAGGGAAGCAGGACAAACACTGTGACTTGGCTTCTCTCCTGCGCCTTCCGGCCATCCATCTCCGGGTGTGCACAGCACACTAACTCTTGAAGGTTCTCACGCTGTGACTGCTTTGCAGCCAGACCATGCCCAGGTCTTGCCATCTGACAGCAGGAGGTGACGTTCCAGGTTTCACATTCATCACCTTTCTCAGCCTAATCCCCCTGAGCACAGAGGCCTGATTTTTCCAGACTCAAGAGTGTTACAGCAGATGACTCTCAGCTGAGCCCTTCCCAGATGGACTTGATCTCTGCCAAAGGCAGTGGCTGCTCTGTGCCACACCTTTCCTTGGAGGCCACAAACCGTGGCTGTCACAGAAGAACCTGGTGTCTTCTCTCCAAGAGTGATGATTACAAAAGCCACGCCCACTAACGTTGCAGTGACGTCACAGTGCCGCTTCTGTCCGGTCTCCAATCCTGATGTAAGGTGTGGCAGATGAAGACCCCCAGAGCTGTCCTCAACGGGCTTCCTACACACGTATCTGCTTCTCAGAGTCTGACCCTTGGGGAGTCACTATGTTTGCATCGAGGGGACATGCTGAGATCACCAGAGGAGTACGGAGAAGGACATATAGGGCTCCACGGACAGAATGTGGGGCACCCCCGTACATGCAGACCCAGGACATTAGGAGGAAGCAACCAGCGGGCCAAAAAGGAGTGGCAGAAGGAAGGAGGACACAGAGAAGAGCGCGGTACCTGCTGAGGTCAGCGAAGGTTTGCAAAGGAAAGCAATTCACTGTGGTCGATGCTGCTGGTTATTGAGACGAACACTGAAAATGACAACTTGAAGGTCATTGTTGACAACGTTAATGATAATGATTATCATTGGAATAGCACGGCACAGGCTCAGAATACCTGTACTTCATTATACGACCCATGGAGAATTGTTGGACAAGCATTTCTCCCGCTATTCCATTTACAAAGCTCACACACTAGTGAGAGCACACTACGGAGCAGAGCCAAAAGGAGGCTGTTAGGTGATAGATGATAAGTAGAATTTAGCAGCATACATGGGTAGTTAAATAGACAAAATTTATGTAGATATATATTGCAGGTAGAAATTAGATAGATAGATAGATAGATAGATAGATAGATAGATAGATAGCTTTGGGGGAAGGAGACAGGCTTTCTGGGTCAAACGCAGATGGCTCCATGGGAATCCCTGCTGCACTGAGTTCCAACATGTCAAAACCACAATGTCCACAGTGCCACCACTGTAGTAAATCACGCCTCAAGATTCATGTCGGAACATTAACCACCACAGCTCAGAGCATGACTATATTTGAAGATTGGGTCTTTGTGGATGGAATGAGGGCAAAATGAGGTAATAAATGTCACCTTTAACAGGTGTCCTTATATGCGGAGGTGACCAGGACACAGATGCACAGAGGGAAGGCCACAGGTAGCCACGGGAAGATGGCCACATGCAAGGCAAGGAGAGAGGCTTCCCGAGAGACAGGCCCAGCGAGTGCCCCCGGCCCAGACACCAAGCTCCAGAGAAGAAACTTCTACTTATGCCACCGGGCCTGTGGATTCGCTGCGTTACGTGGCCCTAGCTGCCTAACGCGTATTTTACCACCATGGAGCGGGGTGCTGCTGTAACAAATACTTAAGCATGCAGGGGCAGCTTTGGAACTGGGAAATGGATAGAAGTGGAAGGGTTCTGAGAGGCGTGTCTAAGAAGTGTACATAGATTGCCTCAAAGCAACTTGGCCAAAATATAAACTGTAAAGGCAATTAGTTTCATTATCTTAGAGAAGATAAAAGTTGTCATTGTCTCTGTTACTCTTCTCTCCTTTCTGGGACAAAAGATCCAACACTCAAAATTAAGGAAAGAAAGGTTTAATTAGCTCACAGTTTGTGGAGATTTCAGTTTCATACTTGGCTGGCCCCAAGGAAGAGTGGAACATGGCAGACGGCAGCAGTTTATGGCTGCAGAAAACAGCAAAAAACAAACGGGAGGAGCAACAGCACCAGTTGCAAGCCTCTCTCCTTTCCTCATATTGCCTGTAAGCTGTCTGCGCCAGGCGGGGGTAGTACTCACACACATAATCCCAGCAGTACTTAGACTCATAATCCCAGCCTTGGATCATGAATTAATCACAAACTCTAGAACCCCCACTCCAAGGACCGCATGAGGCTTTGGGGGAACATCTAGACACAGTAACAGTCATGAACAGAAAAATGAATGTGAAAGTGTTTCTGGTGTGATCCGGTTATGCCTTGGCTCCATAATGTCCCCAGCAGCTCGTGTGTCACAGGCACTGTCCCCAAGGCAGCAGTGTTGCAAGGAGAACACTAGAAGGTGATTGGGCCATGAAGTCACTGACGTCATCACTGGCGTCATCACTGGCTCAGTCCACTGATGAAGTCATAATTTACTTGGCCATTGGGAAGTGGTATCAACGTAAGCAGGGTCCTGCCTGGAGGAAGCGGTCCCTGGAGGGTGCTCTGGAAAGCCACATGCAGCTCCTGGCCCTTTCTCTCTCAGTCTGTTTCCTGTATACTGTGAGGTGAGCAGCCCCACTCTAGCCCCTGCTCCCTCCGTGACCTCCCCCCTTGGTACAGTCACAGAACAAGCCAGCCACGTGACCACTGACACCTCTGAGATCCTGATCTAGAGTACAGCTTTCCTCCTTTGATTTTTCTCAGCTGTTTTGTCACAACAACAGAGATCCAGCTCTCAGTGGAAACCTGAGATCCGGCCACAGATCTGGATCCACAGATCTCTGTGGGAAGTGACGAATACATTCCTGGAAACTGGAGTAAAGGCGACCCTTCTGAAGCCAACGAGGTCCTGGGCAATTTGGGTCCTGCAGCTCTGTGGAAGGCAGGACTGGGAAGCGATGAACTCGCATCTTTTACCAGAGGACAGTGCTAAGCCAAGCATGGAAGGTGGGACTTGAGTTCACTCCATCCCAGTATCTGGCAGGGCATCCCTAGCAAACGAGCATGGTAGGAAAGTGGCTGGCTGGCCACAGAGGGGCCTTTGCTCTTCTGTCAGTGACAAGGAGCCTGCAGACTGGGAAGCAGGGCAAAAGAAAGTCAGCTCCCAGCCATGCCTGGGCTTGCTCTGCCTGGTTCCTGGTGACAGCTCCTGCTGTGTGCTCACTGTGTGCTCACTGGACAGGCCCCATACAGCAAGACCTAGAAGCTCCTGAGGTTGACCTGCTCCTCCAGAGCCAGACCTCATTGCAGAAGGAGAATTCATGGAGAAAGGGGCCAGATGGGCTGCACAACATTGCCTTAAAGAGCAAGCACTCTTCTCATTTAAAAAAAAAAAAATGTATTTAGTACAGGGTGTACAGGGTCTCACTGCATAGATTGGACTCGTAGTGATTCTCCTGTTTTCAGCCTCCCAAGCACTGGGATTATAGGCACACGCCACTGCACCCAGTCTCAGCACGCCCCAGGGGCAGGGCTGGCACTGCACTCCAGCGATCAACCTCTGGTCAGTGCGTCTACCTAAGCAGGTGTGTTAGTCCACTGAGCTATCTGGCCGGCCCAAGTGCTCCTCTCATGACAGCCATTTGAAGAAGCCATGATGCAAAAAAAGGGAACTCTGCATGATCGCACTCGTACGGAGAATCCGAGCACACAGGAGCAGAGTAGAAGAGTGATTTTCAGAGAGGTGTTAGTCAAAGCGTACAAAGGTTCAGTGAGAGAAGAGGAAGGAATTCAAAAGATTCACTCGGCAGCTGACCTGTCATTGTTAACAGTCTACTGTGTGTGCAAAAACTTCCAAGAGATTTTAAGTATTCTCATCATAAAAATATGAGAGGCAGTGCATATGCTAATGAACTTGCCTTAGTTATTCTACTATGATTGCATAAATTAAAACATGTTGTACACACCATACATATACATGATTTTTAATTCTCAATAAAAAAGCAATAGCTCTGTTGGTAGCTGGTGAACAGCAAGCTCCAGGGACAGCAGCATGGCCACATGTACCTTAGAAGCGTCTCATCAACAATTCAAGAGCAAGGAAGGAATTATATGCATTCACGGCACACCCACCAGCTTTCTCTGGAGTTGGGTACAGTGGGGCCCAGTGCCCTGGGGACCTGGGATTTGTGTAATTTACTAGAATTGCAAAGTAGGTGAGGCAGGGAACAAGGCATGACATAGCCATTTTCAGCAGGGGCCAAGATGAAGGGTAGCCCTACCCCACCATGCCTGCATGCTTTCCAGTCAATCAGTGGCTTGCTTTAATTTGGAAAAGAGCCAGAGTCTAGCTCAAGGATTGAAGCACTCACTCTGCAAGCACTGGGGCCCTGCGCCCTGCTGGAGACGTAGGCACAGGCGATAGAGCTTCTGCGCAGGCATCCTCTAGGATCCTGACGGCCATAGCTCCTTCCTCTCAGAGATGCACCAGTTGTATCAATCACAACCTGGTATCTGGTTAAGTGAATCTAAATCGCCACTGTGAAACTAAAGAAAACAGAGAGTGTCTCAAGCAAATAGAAATCATCTCCACAGAATGCGAGGACATCTCTGATGGAGGGACTTGGTCAAGCAGCCTTTCTGGAAGAACCCAACCAGTGGACACTCACACTTCTTCCTTGGGAGCCTGCATGCCCCCAACAAGTGCTGGCTTCTCGTCTGCATCCTGGGTACTTCTTCCTGAGGTCAAACAGAAGAAATGATGGGTAGAAAGGAGATGAAGAAATTGTAACTAAAAATTGCATTTTCAGGACAGCTACAGCTGCCAGGACCCAGGACCCAGGAAAAGACACCGCGCCAGCCTTGCCACCATTGTGCAGTTACATCTAGATTCCTTCGCCTTTAGAACACCACACCCAGAGCTCCTCAGGAACACTGAAGTAAATGGGCTTCATTGAGAAAGTAAAGAGCAGGCACCTGACCTTAAGATCAATGAACAGTTGAGAGAATCCAAAAATATTTAAATTACCTGTCTTGGAAACAACAAAAGAAAACTGGGCCCATCCCTGTAGTAGAAAGGACCAGCGCCCTTCTGCGGCTGGCCTGCCTTTGGCTGGCTCCCAACCCGAGACAGGAGCGTAAGGGCCCCTAGTTCCAGTGCATGAGCACTCCTCTCGCGTTGGGGCTGCATCCCTTGCTTTGCATACTTCTACATTTCTGCCTAATCAAACCCTTCCAGTGCTTCTTACTGACTGTTGAAAGTTCTTTTTCCACAAGCAGAGTGAGCCAACCTGCCAACTTCCTGTGCAGGTAGGGCAGGTGTAAGTGTTTACCTTGGCTTTGGAAAAACCCAGGTCCTTTCCCAGGATCTGCTCACTGGCTGCTCCACTCCACAGGAAGGCTGACTCCAGCCCTCGGGGTCACCTCCTCCTGCCCCGGCATTCCCACGCTCACCTGCCCTGGATCAGGGCCTCACTTCCTGCCACAGCCTGGCTCCTCGCGCATTGCTCAGGTGGACAATGGGCAGCCACTGGCGTGGGCTGCAGGGCTCACCCATGTCCCTCCTCACGCCACAGCAGTCCTCTCCCTGCTGTCCTCAGCACTGCTAGGGTCGCTAGCATCTCTCCAGCCTAGCGAACTTCACCCAAGCCACCATTCGCCTGTCTTGTCCCCACAGCACAAGCAGATGGGTTGATTTCAAAGAGCCCAGCAGTTCTGAGAATTCTGAAAGAACGTTCTTTCTCTGTTTCATTACTTGCTTCCTTCCTATTCACCAACCCTGTTCTTATTACTTCTCAGTGTTTAACTGACACCTAAAAACAAAAAGTATACATATTTACAGAATATCATATGATATTTCAACACATGTACATCATGTCTAATAAAACATTATCCATGTCTTTCTCCTGCAACAATGATCATTTCTTTATGGTGAAAAGATGTGGTACACTGTCGTTACCTGTAGTCACCCCACCATGAAGAGCACACAGAACTTCCTACTCCCCCCTATTTACTCTAACTGTAACTGAGACCCAGTTGGACAGCTGTAATGGCTGATGCACTGGGTCACCCTGAGACATTTAGAAGGCTACCTAAGGCACTGGCAGAGGCCAGGGTCCTCACTGTGTCACCATCCTCAGCCTGTGTAAGAGGAGGGCAGGAGATGGTGAGTGCTGCACCTACTCTGGGGGGACAGCCAGCTCACCCTATAAGGGGAGGAGACAGGCTTGCTCCCCCTTGTGCTCGTGCTGCTGTTGCCCCCGGGCTGTGCCACCCTGCCTTGGAGCAGCTGATGATGGACTGAAACGTCCACAGACGGTGAGCTAAAGAAACCTTTCCTTCTTAATTAGGACATCAGGTATTCTGTCTCAGCAAGGAGAGAACAGTACCCAAGATGACACCCTTTCCCTGTCCCTGCCTCCTAGTTCACTGTTTGCAGTAGGTGTCCTTCCCATCGAGGACCAAGTAATCAAAGTGCTAAAGGAGCTAGGAGTAGCAATGGGAATAAGAGAAAGCTGGAGACGAGGAAGCGCGCGTGTTTCCTCTGCCTCTGGAGCAATGGGCGGGGACCAGAGGAGGCTGAGCGGAGCACCCGTGGGGCTGCGCTTCTTGCCTTTGAAGTGCCCGTTGCACATCCCCCCGTGACAGACGGGAAACTGAGGCAGAGGTCGTCCAGGCACACAACGCCGGGGACTCCACCGGGCCCTTACAGCCCTTGACTGTCTGCCAGACGCAAACCTAGTCCATTAGCCCAGGCCCAGTGTTTCCAGAGGTGCCACGGAGTCTCTGGTGCTAGTGAAAGGGCAGGGCCGACGGGAAGGCCCCTGCCAGGCGTGCGGCTGAGCAAGGATCAGCAAGCCACGGGCAGAGCGCAGCACCGCAAG
>NW_004524599.1:15227092-15250000 GCF_000260255.1 Octodon degus
GCCAGCGAATCACAGAAGGCCAGCAGGCAGGGCTGTTGCAATCCTATTGAGGGATGCGGAATCAAAAGCCTTTTGTGCTCCCACGGAAAGGGGTGGGGAGGGTGACACTCCCTGCCTTGTGCTGAGAAGAAAGCAGAAAGGCAGGCGGAATCCTGTGCTTTCAAATCTCATCGGAGCGGAGACTGATGCCGCTTTTATCCTTCAGGAGGGCAAGGCTTCCCATGTGCTTAAACTAAGCGTTTCCTTTAGTGTAACCTTGTCCGCAGTGACAGCTAAGTCAGCCAGCAGGAGCCCTGCCGGTAGCATCCTGGGGCCACCCCTAAGCGGGCTGCACGGCGCTCTCTGATACCTCACAGCTGCCCGTTACCCGGTCTTCCACTCTCAGACACGTGAGGAAGCACGGTGCCGCACGTCTAACATTTATTCCATAATTCCTACCCTGCCGGGAAGGCCATGCCCTCCTCACCCTGCTGGAAAATTCTTAGCTTTCAAGAGCCAGCAAAAATGTTCTCTTCATGCCTCCTTCCTTCTCTGATTCACCAGGGCAGTGCAGCTCCTTTGTGCTCCTGCATGTCTTCCGGAGGCCACCACATTGCGCCGCATTCTGTCGCTGCCCCCAGAGCGAGCTCACCGGCAGGGGTCCGGCGCCTGACATTTGCGGAGCCAGGTGATTACGAACAGTGCTGTAGGTGAGCACGGAACCCACCCTTTATGCTGACGGATGGTCTCAGGATGAACTGTGTTGTGATGGGGACGCAGAGGTCAGTGATGCTCACTGTGTTTGGAACAAAGTGACTGGTTGGGGGCAGTGGGCCAGCAAGGACAAGCAAAGGCCAACTCTTAACAGCTCAGCGAAAGCACAACTCCCAGGGCCAGTTGGAGAGGGCAGCAGGCTGGGGACCAGGTCTCCGAGTCAGAGCCCTGGACTTCAAGGTTTCCCAGTGAGTTGGTGCACCTGGTGCCGTGGCTCCTGCCTGCCCTGCCTCAGCTGCGTAACTAGAGCTCGGGAGGACACAGTCGGTCTTGCCCTCTGCCCCAGGAGGCCACAGCACAGGTGCTGCTCTTGCTCAAGCACACAGTTCTGGGCCTGTTCTGTGAGCCTCTCGTCTACCAGCACGAGAAGTTCCTGGTTCCCTGAGCTGACCTCCTTGTCCCTGCCTTGTGCATCCTGGGACCACTTCCAAAGTCCAGCTCAGGCCCTGCCTGGGAGGGAGCCCAAACTATGGACATTACCCCTGTGAAGAGCAGGGTCTCTTTGGGGCACAGGACAGCCCAAGTGCTTACCACAATCAGATAAGGTTATCTGCATTGGGCACCTAGTGGCTGGCTTGCCAGCGGCCCCTCCTCTCCTACCACACAGTCCAGTGGTAATAATCCCTCAAAGTGGGGAGATGAGGTCCAGAACCCCAAGTATACCAAAACCTGAGCATGCATATAGGTCCCTGTACACAATGATATGTCATCTGCATATAATTTACATGTATAATCCCTCTCATTGTACTGGACTCACAATAGAAGATGCTGTAATACCTGCACAAAGAGATAAAGGAGGAGAATGATGTGTATCTGCCAGCATTGTGGTGTCACATGGGGCTGCTGCGTAAGGGTCAGTTAGCGCAAGCATGGCAATACCACGACAGCCAATCTGACTACCAAGATGATTGATTACTCACTTTCTTTTCCATCCCTGCGACCAAAATACCTGCTACCCACAACTTAAAGAGGTGAGATTTATTGTGGCTAAGCACCAGCCCATGGTGCCAAGACTGAAGCAGAATGGCAAAGGGGCATGGCAGAGCTGGGGGCACACAAGCCACGGCAGCCAGGAAGCAGAGAGGGGCAAGCTGGAAACAAGAACGGGCAAGGATCGCTGCTGGGGCTGTGCCCGCCGACCCCCAACCAGTCGTCATCCTGACTGCACCTGTAGCTGCGATCTCATCAATGAAGACATCTATCGATGGGTATAGCCCCCCCCACCCAATCACCCTCCTAACACCTGAAACTTTGCGGGCGCGGGCGTGGGGGGCGTTTAGATCTAAGCCATAGCAACTGCTGAGTGACTGACGGTCGCTAGTGTCCAGAATGCAGATATCTAGACAAAAAAATTGATGAACTACCCAGGCTGGGTGGACCAGGAGAGCATAAAATGTCCTGATGCTCAGAACAGTACAAGGTTTGAAACTTACTACTTGTTTCTAGAATTTTTTATCTAAAGTTGTAGGAAGAGGGTTGACTCCAGGAGACTAAAACCTCAGAAAGTGAGATCGCAAGTAAGGAAAGTGGGGTGGAATTGCTGCAGTTTCAACTGAAGTTCCAGCTTTGGGCACCTGCATGTGACTACAAAAGTGAACTCCGTCTGGCATTGCTGACAGAAGCCATCAAGCCTAAGCCACTGTTGGCAGAGTCACCCTTGACCCTCTGGACTCCGGTGTGACTGCAGGATAAACCTCTGTAACGTTCAGCCTTAATAGCAGCCATTGTTCGTTTATCTGATTTCCCTGGTTAAAACAATCTCCTTTCAGAATTGCCTTTGAAATATATTTGGACTATGTTAAGCGCTATCGAACCATTATCCTCTGAATATGAATGAAGGGATCCACGTTGGATACACATTATACCTGTTGGGCTCCTCGTGCATTCGCAGGAGCTGGGAGAAGCACCCCGCCGGCCCACCCTCCCTGGCGCCACACTTCAGCGGGCACTGCGAAGCTGCTGCATCCTTCAGTCCCTCTGCTGCCCGAGGGAAGCGGTGACCTAGGGCGAGGACGTGGGTGTTAAGTCGAACCTACTCCCTTGGAAAAGACAAGAGTAGCCACCATCCTGGGCACCAGATCACATCTCAGCTCCACAGGCACTCAGGCGGCGATGCTGAGTGATCCGCTCGCAGCCTGGCAAGCCCTGCTCCTAACTTCAATCAACCTTTGATGAGGCCGTGAAAGGCTGTGCAGCCTGCAGTGGGAAGTGCCGACCTCAGGACTCCGTGAGTCCAAGTGATTCTTACCAAGGCTAAGTTGGGTTGCTCAGCTGTCAGTGGCTCTTGGTAAGCAGTAAGCCACGGCTGTGCCTCAGTTACCCCCAGATAGTCTCAAACAGGAGTAAGAACACCATTACACTGCATCACAAGGTTGTGTGAGGAGTGTAGAGACAGCTCACAGAGAGCTCGGGGCTCCAAACTTGGTCAGCAAGGAATAAATCACAGTGAGTATTGGTGGGGGCAGGGCTCCCATCATACTCGCCTAACTGGATTTTTCATCCCCATCCCCCAACCCCCCTCAAGGGCACATTTGAAAAGATGAAAGGATAAAAGTAATGAATAAATGGAGGACTACGAAGACTGCCCCACTGGAATGAATGAAGCAGTTCACCTACGTGGAATAATCTGAGGGAGGAGGTGAAAGCCGAGCTGCAGTCAGAGCCTGTTCCGACACTGCCCGAGTGTCATCCACCAGCCCTGCCACTATCTACAGTTTGATCGGACCGTATATCCTATATTTCTACTCTGGGCGTGCTTCACAAAGCTCATTTTTCTGCCCTCTCCTTTGAGGCAGGCTGAGATTTCCTAGCTTCCGCTTCATCAGCCATGGACCACATAAGGGCAATTTGGCCAACCACAGACACCTTCACCATGGTGCTCCATGAGGTTACCATACAGCTGGAAATTTCCCATTGCCTGGTGACACCGCAGCCCTTGTGATGTCACAGTGTAGCGCACTGCTCACTGGTGTGCGGTGATGCTGGTGCAGACAGACCTCCTGCGCCATCAGCCATGTAACAACCGCACGCACAACTATGTAGAGAACACAGTGCTTCACAGTGGTGACTGCATCCATCAGCTTTCCACTGATGGGACAAGATACGGGACATACTTGGATTGAAGTAGGAGAGGGTTCTGCTGGCTCATGGATTCAGAGGTCCCAGTCTGTAGTTTCCCAGTGCTAAGGAACAAAAAAATATCCTCGTACAAAGGATAAAGCTGCCCATGTCACAGTGTTTAGGAAGCAGAGTAGAGACCACCTGGGGACAGGTACACCCTTCAAGGCCCACCCCCAGTGACTAACTCCCTCCAGCTAGCCCCCCTTCTGACATCACATTCACCGGTGACATCCTCAGATGAATCCACCATGAGGCTCATGCCCCATCATCAGTCACCTTCCAAAAGCCCCACCTCTGAGCTCATGAGCCTTTTAGGAGACTTTCTTTTTAAATCTAAATCATATCATGAATGACTAGTTACTGGAGTATGTCATTACCATTAGCTTAGAACGTCCTCCTACTTGTTAAGCACATTCACTGGGAAGGAGTCCGCCCTGTGACATTGAGCCCTCACGTGCCAAGTCTCTGGATTGCAGAGAGGCCCTGGGCATGACCGGCCTGGACCTCCCAGGCGGGACGAGTGTCACTGAGGGTGCTCACGCCCTGACAAAATCCACTTTCTCAGGATGGATCTCCACGGCAAGCAGCTCGTTGCTGGTAGTGGAACAGGATTGTTTCCGAGATAGCTCCAGCTGAAGCAACCTAAAATCCTAGTCCTGAAGCTCACGACATCACTGGTACCTTTCTTTCTTACAGTTAGTCCTTTGATAGTTGGCTTCATTTCCATCTCACACAAAAGAAAACTGGGCCAGGAATATGGCTCAGTGGCGTAAGTGCCTACCTGGCAAGCACAAGATCACAAGTTTGATACCCAGGACTGCCAAAAAAAAACAAAAAACAAAAAACACTATGACACAAAGAAGTTCAATGACTTTAATTCAGGTCACACAATATGTAAATAGCAGAGCCAAAGTTTAAACCTGCCTGACTCCAGGATCTAAACTCTTCTCTAAAATGTCAACTACTCACTGCGCTGGTTAACCTTGTGTCTCTTTATTGGGCTAAAGGGCAGATGCATGGGTACTGTTAAAGCTTATTCTGGGGGTCTGAACAAGAAGCAATCAACCTTTGAATTGCTGGACCAGGGGAAGCTGTTTACCCTCAGCACATGGCTGAACACTTTCTAGTCAGTCAAGGTCCCGGATGAAATATGGAGGCAGAAGGAGGAGGCATTTTCACGTGCTGTCTGACTGGTGCAGCTGGGGCTCACTTCTCCTGCCCCAGGACCCAGAGTAGAATCTGTACCATCACCTCTCACAGCGAATCTCGGGTTACCCGGGACCCCACCAACCTTCCTGGGCCCCCATCTCACGGAAGGCAGACTGTGGGCAACCCCTCTGCCTCGCTAAGGCCTGCTGAATCCCTCCACATATCTGTATGTATCCTGCTAGCTCTGTTTCCCTGGAGAATCTGGACACAAAGCCACCTGACAAGCCATCCGTGCTGTCCTTTCCTCATGCCTCCCTGTGACAGCCATATGGAATTAGAAGTCTGAGTCACAGCATATTCATTCATCCATCCTTCCAGGCGATGTTCGTGTCTGTTATGTTCCAAATAAACTTCACATTCGCTTACTGCTTAATAGCAAGCTTCTGAGTTAAGATTCACAGAATTTTTAACCAGTATTTGGAAAAAAAAAAAAAAAAAAAAAGATTTAAACAGGCAAGAAGAAAAAAAGAGAAAACGACTGTGGCAACCAAAAAAATGGTTTCAATCCACAATCTAAGAGAAGAAACCTGGGATTGTGGAGCCAGACACAGCTGGGTCTTAAACCACTGGCCCCCCAGCCCCAGCAGCCACACTGGTTGGTTCTGGAAGAGCTCCAGCCTCTCCTTCCCCTCCCCCTCCCCTCCCCTCCCCTCTCCTCTCTTCCCCTTCCTCCTCCGGATATCCTCTTCCCCTCCCCCTCCCTCCTCCTCCCCTCCTCCCTTTCTCTTCCTCCGCCCCTCCCCCTCTCCTCCCTTCCCTTCCCCTTCCCCTTCTCCTTCCCTTCCCTCTCTTCCTCCTCTGACCCAAACAGCGCTGGAGTCAGCTGTGAGAGGGAATCGGTCACAGGTTGATGCGCACAAAGAGGTTCCCTGGATTGACCCGGCCTTGGGGAGCCGACGGATACCTTCCCGTGGGATGGGCCGGGCCCTTCCGCTGGGACAGGGGTCCTGGTACTGGCTATTCAATAAGAAATCCTTTTCTGAAAGGAAGTCCAGAAGGTCCAGCCAGATAGCAGATCACATCGGCTAAACGCCTTCCCTCTGCCAGTGCAGTTGTCTCAGACAAGAGAAGAGGAAACGCGCTCCAGGCTGCTCGTGGAGGAAGACAGCTCCGTGGCAGCAGAAGAAGGGGATGGCGGGTCTCCCTGTCCCCTGAGAACCAGCAGGACGTCTGGAGCAGCTCCTCCAGCAGAGGCATGAGAAGAACTGAGCAGCGGCAAGAAAGGGCAGCCAGGAGGGAGAGAGGAGAGGAGGGAGTTGCCCAGAGCTCAGCGGAGGAAGGGGAGGGCGAAGAAGAGCAGCTATGGCACAGACCTGAAGAAGCAGGCGAGGTGCAAGGAGCCTCCCGAGAGTCCGGCGCACCCCGCACCCCGACAGGCACCAGGGTCGCCGGTCAGACCGCGGACAGTGTAAACCGAAACAATGCAAACATTATCCTATTTATTCATACGATTGCCTGAAACAAGTGCCAGGCACAGAGAGGCTTTGAAGAACTGCACTTGATTTCGTTTTAGGTTCCGGATCTGTCTTCCTCTGATTTCCTTTCCCCTCTTGTCTGTGCCCATCTCCTGCTTTCCACGCAGACGATGGTCACAGGTTAGGGTCCACCCTTCCTACCCTCGCCACTTCTGCAAAGATGCTTTTTCTGAGTAAGCCACATTCACAGACACCCAGAGGTCAGGACTTGAACATGACCTTCCCTGGGACTCATTCAACCCATAAAAAGAATTTGCAAGAATTAGAGAGGAAGAGGAAGGGAAGTGGAGACAGGACAAGAATGCCAGTGCCCGGGCTCGCTTGGGAAGGAGACAGTGGATACTCTACGCGTGAGACAGAGCAGATGCATGTCTGTGCTCACGCGTGCATAAAATGCCAATCTATTAATGTTAGCTCTACTCTGTAAATAATCTCTGTGGCAAAGAAATATTTCTTTAAGGCTTCACAACTTCTATTTAATTTTTGCTCTTTCAAAAAAACAGGTGCAATGGAAATGCAAGGACTTCTCCTCTTAATGACTACCCACAAGCTTGCTCAGTTAAGCAACTGTAATACAGACCTCTTCCTGGCCACCATAGAAATCATCAGAAAGCTGAAAGAGACAAAGAATAGATATTCTAAGTGGCCTAGAGCTGGTCACACTGGGCACGGCAGCAGCTGGCAGCAGGCTGGGGGCAGAGCTGCTACTTCCTACATGTTTGCTAAATTGGATTACGGGGCTGCTAATTGGGCAGTGTGCACCGGATAACGCAGAACAAGAGCAGTGAGGACATGCCGGGAGCTGCTGGCTGGAGCCTGCACCTGGTGCTCAGGATTCAAGGATGCATTTTGCATTCCTCTTTCGCACTCACCATCTAGCTCTGGAGATTAGTTCCAGACATAGCCAAGGGGGAGAGGGCAGAGTCGGCCTCAGATGAGCTTGCCCTGTGCAGAGCAGCAGCAGGAATGCTCTCCTGCCTGGAAAGTGCTTCCCCTGGAAAGTCACATTCTCGGTGGCAGTTTCATACTTGCCCAATGGGACTGTGCTGTCTGCGTCTGTCAGCTCCCTGGGCTCAGCCCACCCCTCCAGGGGTCAGTGTGGCGACTGATGAACACAGTCCTGCTCGGAAATAAACCAGTGCGGCTGCTGACAGCTCGTCATCGGCCTGACACCTCCCAGGCCTCCCTTCCCGTCCCGGCTCACCTCCAGCCTATTTGGATGGGATTGGCAGTGACTCAGCTTTGGGAGAGAAAGAACAGTGGGCGGCAGTCAGAGCCAAAGCCCCGCTCACCTCTGTCCCCGTGCCCATGGGGCACACGTATCTCTCCCTGCCCCCAGCCCTCCTTGCAACCCTGTGCAATCAATATTCTTCTCTGTCCTGGATTCTGACTGCCAAGGCCCTGTTTACCATCCTCTGCTGACTCATCTGTGGCGCCTGTCGCCAGCCACACGCTCCCTGTGGCCAAGAAGGGGACGCTGTGGGCTCTCCAGTTCCAGCTCAGTCCATCTCCTTTTGCTTCATCTCTGAATGCCATTTGGGTCCCCCTGCCCTGTCACACTGGTGGCCATGGTGAGGGGTTGGGGGCCTGCAGGCCCAAAGGGGCACAGGTTGGCACGGTTCCTCACAGTGTCAAGAAGATACTGCAGAGCCAGGTCTAGAGGCAGCAAGTGCACTAAAGTGGCTGCCACCCAGGACGGACGGGGTCCTCAAGGCCAGGTCTCACTTGATTACCTAAGTCTGTAACCTAAGAAGAATAGAGAGCAGAAAACACTCATTCCGAATCTTTCCTGTCTGACAAGCGATGAAGGTTTACGATTGGTCCCTGAGGCCCCTGTGTCAGAGGCGCTGCTGATGCTCTCGGAGATGCAGCCCAGCAGAGAAGCAAGGCTACTGGGACATGTCCTTGAAGGGCAGCCCGGACCCCCCATTCCTGTCCTTCGCCTCCCAGCCCTTCGCTGCAGGCTCCCCCACATCCCGCCTGTGTGCTACCCCGCCAAACGCTCAGAGGACCAGGGCTGACTGATCCTGAATTAAAACCTCCAAACCTGGGAATCAACCCAGCCTTCACTCCTCGTCAGCAATGACCTCGGGGGTGTACTCGTTATGTGACTGAAGGCTGGCTAACAGACGGAAGCCAGAGGTCTCTGCCTTCAATGCCGTCTCTGAGGAGGAGGCAGACTCTGGAGCTGGACCCTGGAAATGGGCTCTGGCTCTGCTGACCTCAGCTGGGTCCCAGCCCACAGTTCTTTCCTCACCTCCATACAGTATGACCCGTTGCTGTGCCAACTGAACTTGCCTGTTCTATGGCTCTGTGTGGGCCCTGTGCCGGGGAGCTTGTCATGCGGGGGTGAGGGAGCGTGGCAGCACAGCCAGGCTCGGGCAAGGCAGGGGAGGTGCAGGAGAAACCAGGGCAGGGTTTCCCACTGGAAAGTTCCCTCAGAGCTAAGGGATGGGGCTCTCCCAAAGCCTCTCGAGTACAGCTCAGTGATGCAGACAGAGAAAAATGGTCTCACAGGGAGCCCTCTGGTTCTACACTTCTGGAACTCTCTGCAGGATGTCAGCGCTTGCTCAGCACCTGTTAGGCCGCTGCCGTGGGGGGCAGTGAAAGGTAGGGGTGGTGGCAGCAAGGAGCAGAGGAAACCAGTGAGTAGCAGGCAGGAGGATGGGTTGGGGGTGGCATCTGGGTGCGGGCAGTCTGCCGGGTGCTGGGAAGCTGTAGCACAACCTGCTCAATCCATGTGAAGCTTGAGGTGTCAGAAAATGCTGTCCCACAAACTCCAGGAGAAAGCACGGTCCATCATGCTGCCATAGGACGGGGGCCTCAAGGCTTGCAGAACATGGATGGGCTGTCTTCAAGAGACCTTAGGTAGAAAGCAAAATTAGAGAAAAAGAGGAGATTCCAAGGTAGGGTCTTCAAGACTAAAATCAAAAGAATCCAGCCGTCCTGATTGGATTCTCAGAAGGCCGATCAGCCCAGCGGTGCAGCACATCTCTGGGGGTGCACGCTGCCCGTGTGTGCTCAGTGGCTTGCACACCTGTGAGGGCAAGGGAGGGACACTTGCACACTTAGGAGCATGATCTGGTCAGTTACCAACAAGCAAGCCGGCCAATGATTTATCTAGTGACAGGGCATCAGTGACGAATTCTCAACCTATTTTCCTAAGTCCAGCTGAATTTATAAATCCTGAATCTTATACCAGGACAGCAAGTTTAGCTTATTTTCAAATGCTAATGCTATCTGTGTTAAAATATAAGCAGGGGCCAGCGAGATAGCTCAGCGGACCAAAGTGCCTGCTTCGGCAAGCTTAGGCAAGCACAGGGAACTTGCAGTGGCATATGCCTGTATTCCCAGCGCTGGGGAGGCTGAAAACAGAGGAATCACTATGAGTCCAAGCTGTGTGGTAAGACCCTACAACAACAAAATACATTTTTAAAAAGCCAGCCTTTCCCCAAGACCTCGCCCTCCGCAGGAACAATGCCTTCTTCCTGCCCGCATGCCCAGAAGCTAGTGTCATCAACACCTGGCACTTTCATCTCCTGCCATGGCAGACACCTGCCCTCCTCTCCACAGCCACCTGTCCCACCTCTAAAACAGGGTTCATTGACCCAAAGAAATATCCTCATCCCCCTTCTTACCCAGGGGTCACTGCGGTTGGAGTCACCTGCGTGGCGGCTCTGTATGGCCTCTGCGTCCTGCCCTGTCCCCATGTGCTGGGCACATTGGAACTTGGTCCTGGGACCTTGGCCATGTCTGTCTCCATCGCTGAGAACAGCCTCGTCAGTTGACCCAGCCCATGGCCAGCAGGCTCTATCCGGTCACGCGGTAGCTCCCTGCCCTGACCACAGCGGCTGTCTTTCCATGTACACCCGCTCTCAGTCTCCCTGGGACCCTCACCGACCTGCTGCTCCTCATTCGAGGAGCCCAGGCTTCCTGGGGGGGGGGCTTCCCTGGCAGAGGCCCTGGCCCACCCTTGCTTTGCACAGACCACAGTACAATAATAATTACGTATATCACTATCATAATATACCCCTATGTGTACTACTAATATATGATAGCTTAATATACCAAGTTTGATAACCTTTAACATTACTAATAAGAAATTACTGGGCAACATAACATAACTACATTTAATATGTTGGTATATTACACAACATATTCTGGACTACATTATCATATTACATTATTGTTCACTCCTAAGTAAGAATAATATCAACATCTGAAGTGTGCATAGTTGTGCGTGGGTGTGACTGACCCCTGACACGCTCCCTTCCTGGGCCAGCTGCTCCTCTGCACACGTGGCATGCGCTACCATCAGGGCTTCCCTCCCTGTCTGCTGAACACTTTGCAGTAGCTGTTAATTTTCAGAGAGCTCTACGTGGATGGGCTTGTGCTGCCCTGACATGCTAAGGCGCCACCCCAGCGCCCCTCCTCCGAGCTCTGGAGAAGGTCGCCTCCTCGCCCTGCCTGCCCCACTGAGGCAGACCCCATCTGCCCCAGCACTTTGTCTTTGATGCTGAGCAGGTCTGGAGTTGGCCTCCTCCTGTGGCTGTCAGGACCCGAGTCCTAAGCCCCTGTTCTCCAAGAAGTTTGTCAGAGGGGCCGGGGAGATAGCTCAGTAGAATAAGCACTTGCCTGGCAAGCTCAAGGTCCTGAGTTCAATCCCTGGTACACACACACACACACACACACACACACACACACACACACAGCCTGTCAGAGGTCAGCAGGCTCTTCTCCTTCTGTGGACCCCCAGCCCCAGAGTTCCTCCGAGCTGGACAAATCGGATTACACACATCCGCTGCAGTAGGCTTGCACCTATCCTTGGAAACTGGCCTCAACCCCGAAGGGTGATTTATAAATTTGGTGACTGTTCCCTGCTGAAGAACCAGCTCAGCCACATCCTTTGTACATTCACTACATCATGAGCTGGATGAGCTTATCCTTAAACTCATGATGTGCAAAGCATAGAGGCTTTAAAAGGTGCAGTTGACAGGTGGTGAGTGTGCAAGCGGCTGGCTTCTGAACTGAAGGTCCCTGAACTGCCAGACTCACAGAAGAAAGACAGATCAGGGCCTGGAACAGCTGGCCAGCTGTGCTTGGCAAGCACCAGCCCAGAGAGTCTCCCACAGAACACCAGGGGAGAGGGGTCGGGACTGCCCTGCCCTCAGCACCTCCACCTTGCAGGGCACCTTGGCCCCAGGGGGGGTCCCTTAGCGTTCCTAGGGCTCTGCGGAGGGCCTGGCAGGCACCTGGTGCTTCTGGCTAGGCAGCAGCGACTGCTGCAAGCGTAAGCGGAGGAGGCTGCCATCCTCGCAAGAGGCACTTCTCCTCACTATGAGAGGAGGGCGGAGGCCACGCCCGCTCTGCTCCCTTCCTCCTGCAGCTGAGGCACACATTCAGCACCACTGTCGCAGGCAGTTCTTCTCAGGTCCCTGCTTCGCAATGTTGACCAGAAAGCAAGAGAGAGCGCCCACAGGGACGTAGACGGGCATTCTCAGCAGCACTGCCTTCCACCTTCGAGTGGGAAGGCTCCCTCTCACAAGTGAATTCCAAGGATTCTTTCCAACCAAGCCAAGTTCGGAGAGATTAATGTCCTCTCTTTCTTCCTGGCTTCAGCTCTAGGACTGTGGTAGGGGCATCTCAGGTCAGGCTCCTCCGCAGAATCAGGCCCTGAGGCCAAGACCTGTGAGTAAGTGACAGAGGAAGGCAGTCTCACTCCTGTGAGTGAGTGACAGAGGAAGGTGGGTATAGCACAACTGAAAAAGAGCAGCTCCCAAGCCCAGCTGCAAAGGGAAGCTCCAGCTCCACGCTGCTGAGGAGTTTGGAGTAAAAATATTACCTCCTTAGTGTGTCCTGGGTCAAAGGGCCCAACCCAGACTGTCAGGCCTCTTTACCAGTCAGTTTTCGCTTGGGGCTGCTGCCAAGGGAATGCAATTCCCAGACAGTTGAGGAATTCTGGAGGGGAAGGCAGACTGGCTCCTGTCACCTAAGGGCCTTTGACACTTAGTGGCTGACCATCAGACGCAAAGCACAGTGATACCAGGGCATAGGCACTGTCTTTGTCTGTTTTCTGTGTCTATAACAAGATACCCAAGGCACTGTAATTTATTTTAAAAAAAAGTTCATTTGGGCTCACAGTTTAGAAGCTGAAAAATTCAGCATAGGGTGATCACATATTAGTGGAATTTCAGACAAGCCAGTGGGAACAAAGGAGGAGCACGCATGTGCCCACAAGGGAGAGGAGGTCTGGCTCTCTGACAACCCCACTTCAAGGTACCTAATCCAGTCTTGAGCAAACAGCCTCCCAAGAAGGACCTTAACTCACTTGTGAGGTAGTACCCGTGACCTGATCCTCCACAGGGGCCTCCCTACTTCTGGGTAGGGATCTAAATTCCAATGCGAGTTTTAGAAGAGACAAATCTGATTCCACCCTTGGCAGGCACAGGAGTGCAAGACAGGGCCATGCGCAGCCCTCACGCATACAGGCCCCCCGAGAGCGCCAGCAGCACTGCAGAAGTGTGCTGCCTGGGGGCAGTTTCTGCCCGGCTGGGCCACTTCTTATAAGCTATTAGAATCCTGGCATCATTGGCTAACAGCGTGAGCTCTGGCCTCCACCTCCACCTCCCTCTCTCTGTCTGTCTGTCTGCCCGTGTCTCTCTCTCGCCAGAGTAACACAGAAACACAGAAGCGCAGTCAGGAGTCTGCTCGCAGGAGGAAGGCCCCTCCGCTCCTCACCCAGGGTCTTGGATCACCCTGCAGCCTTGCCGCCCTCCTGCCACACCTTCCAGCTCTCGCCACTCAGGGCTTTTGTGTTTGAACACCAGCATCTGTTTCCTTTTGTCAGGATTCTTGTCTTCTTCCACAGCCCCAGAAATTATGTGTGAGCACTCTCCCGGCACACGCACAATTCACGAGTGTGACCTTTTCCCAGGCACTTTCTCCCACGTGCCCGGGTTTCCAGCTGCCCGGGGACCTGCTCCTCAGGGCATTAGGCCACACTTTGTGAGGCAAAAATCTGCTCCTAGGAGTGTTTCCCACAGTTTGATTATGACTGGGAGCCTAATATCCTGCTGGCAGTCACCTCTGTACACATCAAGATGCACTTGAGCTCTAGGTGCGGTATGGACAGAGTCACCTGGCAGTTGCCAAAGACGGCCAGGTCACATTCCACAGGTGTCACAAGAAAATGAAGGTCCTCCATGCCGGGTGGTTCTGAGTGAATAACAACGCCCACGGGTGCACTGAGAGCAGGGTCCTTGTGGGGTTGGGGTGACAGCTGCAGCTGTGGCTACTTTTGTGAGATGGACCTAAAGACAAGCTCTACGGAGAGCCCCTCTGCATTCCAGTAATTCTTTTTGTGGTACCAGGAATCGAACACAGGACCTCACACTTGCTAGGCAGGCACTATGCCAGTGAGCTGTACCTTCTGGACTTTGAAAACTAAGACCAAACACTAGCCTCTGGCTACTGACCCTCAGAAAAGCCAGGCCCAGGAGCGAGCTCTGCTCCATTGTGTGCTTTCTGGGTCTTTTCCTCAGCCTGTAGTAAATGTTTAATAAAAACTAATTGGGCCTGCTGCAGATGGGAGGGGTGTGTGTGTGTGTGTATGTATGTATGTGTGTGTATGCACGCACATGCATGTGTACCTGTGTGCCTTAGCCAAAGTGGTGAAGAGTAACTATTGGGAGTGAAAATAAGATTGACTGATAGGGATTAAGGGATTGACTTCTTCCTGAGTTTCTGACTAATGTGTTAAAAGGCAGACTCAAGCTCAATTGGCTAAAAGCAAGCATTTCATCCAGGTCACATTTTCTTCTCCCTATCTACTCACGCAGACAAATTTAACTTACTCTTGAATAATTTTAAATCTACCAAAGTAGCAAGATTACTACCAAGAATTTCTATATATTCTCCTCCTAGATTATCAATTATGAATATTTTACTGCATTTTCTTTATGTATATTATGCTTTTGCAGAACACTTTGAAATTAATAGGAGGCACCCTGCCCTCAGTCCTACATGTCTCATTAGGAGTTTTGGAAGAACAGAAATAATCTCATAGGTGGCCTTGGTGCAGCGGCCAAATGCAGGCAGCTCGAGAGTGGCACAGGGCATGATGGAACCCACAGTGACCCTCAGTTCTTCTCAGCTGTCCCATTAACATCCTCTATGGCTCTCCTCCTCTGATCCAGGCCCAAGCAGCGCTATGCAGTGTGCAGCTGTCCTGTCTCCTTCAGGCCTCTTCATCTATAGTAGATCCTCAACTCTCCACTGTCCTTAGAGATAGCAGTGGTTTTTTAAGAGTTCTGGCCACCTTTTATTGAAAACATCCCTAGTTTGATTTTCTGTAACCTCTTCACCTGATTGCACTGAGGCCTCGCCTTCCTGGTAGGAGCACGAGAAGGGTGGTGATGTCCCCGTCTGTGGCCCATGGGGAGGCAGCCAAAGCCACTCAGTCACTGTCTCCTCCAATGATAAGTATTTTTCTGAGGACAGTGAAATTTATTTTCAAATCATTGTCTTAAGGAGATCAGTGATGTTCTCAATAAATGTATAAGTTTAACACATTTTTCCAACATTGCCTAACAAGTTTTCTACCTTCCAAAATAGACAAGCACATACAGTCAAAATAAACAATTGTAGGTGGAAGAAACTCTAAAATAAAAGAGAAATGAAGACAACTGGTCCTCCCAGTTCTTAAAACTCGTGGGAAGACCCTGGGGATTAATGGAGCGCAGTGCATGAGTGAACAGTGCAAAGAAACAGAACACAAAGCCAGGAAGGCACCCGCATGTACACGTGGATATCAACATAGAGTAAACTTAATCATCGGTAAGAGAAACTTTGTGGTAACCCTGGAGCAAGGAGATGGCCATTACGCAAAACACGTAAAGCCGGAATTACATGCTAGTTGATTAGAGTTTAAAATGCAAAAAATAAATAAAGTAATGCAAGTACTATCAGAAAGCATGGACTCAATTCCCCTTGCCCCTGGCAAAGCTCAGACCTACTCTGCCTGTTTTGTGCCTTGAAAGGCCACCTACACGATGCTAACAAGAGTCCTCGTCACAAGGCTTAGGAGAAAATGAGGAGACTGAGGGGAGGTGTGTTTCCTGGGAGTCCAGCGGGAGACTGCTCCTGCCAGTGGACTTGGGGCTGCTTGCTCGCTGGCCTGACCCGCACAGCCATCTCCCCTTCAGGCCTCGACACCTGTTGTCACCCCACCCCTTGAACCTAGGAGTGCTGATGCCTCAGTTGCTGCTAGGTCCCCATTCTTTACCGCCTCCTGGGGGTCCCTTAAAGCTTGTTCACACCACGTAAAAATCTTCGTAGGATTTGTCTAATGAGCTCCCTCAGGCATAAACCCTCTTGAGTTATACAGCATTGCGTCTGCCATCTGCTTTCTGCTGGGACTCTGATTGACAGAGTAACCTTGGAGTAGAACAGCATCTCTAGCTATGTCTCGAGATCTAAAAACTAAAAATAAAGTAAATTTTAAAAGTCTAGCTAGAAAACAAACCAAAGCACAACACAAAAAAGACAAAAGCTAGGGGAAATATTTGTAGCTCATGACACAGAAAAGTGCTTTTCTCCAAAGTCTATGAAGAGCTCCCAGAGATGAAAAATAGAAAAACCACAAGATCAATAGAACAATGGACAAAAGGTCATGGACAGTTGAGAGAATAAGAAACATAAATGGTCCAAAATACTTGCAAGCATTCATAATCAAAGACATAAAAAATTTAAACTATGCTAGGATACAATTTTCCCTTGAACGAATTGGTAAAGTTCCAAAAGTTTGACAAAATGCTCTGTTGGCTCCACGCCAGGGAAGTTGGCACTGTCATTCTTTCTTAGTGGGATAGTAAAATGGTAACAGCCCCTACCAGGATCCATAGTTAATTCCTTTTGCCACAACAACCCCACTCCCAGGATTATCTTTGGCAAGGCTGAGCTGACCTATGATAAGATTACACAGTGCAGCACTGTTCGGGTGGAATGACCTGAGGCTCCTATCTAAGGAACTGGCTAGCTAAACCTATGATTCCCATATGGGGGGAGGCCCTGGCACTGTGGAAAAGACAACAGGGAAGCTATCCGTGAATAAAACAATATCTCCTGGGCATGTCGCTAAGTAGAAACAGAAAAGTGTCAAGTATACAGCTATTTGTTCCACCCACTTTGGGGCGAGAAAGGAGCGATACAAACATGAGTTTATATCTGCTTGTGTTTGCAAAGTGCAACGCAGAAGGCAGGCAAAAGGCAGCGGCAGCTAGCTCAGGGGGAGCTGGAGCGTGGGGGCGGAGCAGAAGAGCTGCTCTGCATATGGGATCTGCCACCGGCTCAACTTCCGAACAATATAAGAACAAAGATTAACAGTCAATCCTCCCTAGCCTGCAACCTTAGAATCCCAGACATTCCAAAATCCAAAATATGCTGGGCACCAACATGACACCACAATGGAAAATTCCACACCTGGCCTCCCACAACAGGTCACAGTTGAAATGCAAGCACAGTAAAAATCCTGTATAAAATGACCTATGTCCATGAGGTCGACATGAAATATAAATGAATTTTCTGCTCAGGTTTGAGTCCCACCCCCAATATAGTTCATCATGTATGTGCCAAACAGGGAGAGGAGGAGAAGGGAGGGGAAGGGGCAGGAGGGCAAGAGAAAGGAGGGGAGTGGAGGGGAGGGCAGGGGCGGGAGCGACTGCCGTGGCCACCGTAACAAAGCATCAGAGATGGGAAATTTACCTCATCCTACTCTGGAAGCTGAAGTTTCTAGATCTAAGCCTAGGCAGAGCTGTCTTCCTGAGGCCCCTCTGTGGCCTGCATGTGGCCGGCCTTCCCTGTGTCCCCACAGGTCTCCCTCAGGTGTGTGTGTCCTGACTCGTTCTTTTGTTTTGTTTTGTTTTGTTTAATTGTTATTAGCCTGTGTCTGCGGCACCACGATTCCGCTCCTCGGCGGTACGCGCCTCGTCTGAACGCTTCCTTCGTCCCTTCCCCACCCCTTCCTCCGTCTCCTGTCCTCTTCCGCCTTGCAAGCGCTCTATCTCCGTGCGTCCCACGCTCTGTCACTTAGTTTTGTCTTCTAATTTATACCTTGGGCTTTTCATATGAGAAACCGTGACCCACGAGCGTGAGCATCTGGTTCACGCCGCGCGAGCTTCTGCACTCAGGGCGCGTCCGTTTTCTCGCGAGCGACTCAAGCTCACCCTCCTCTGGCAGAACCGTGCGAGGCCCACAGTCACACTGCAGATGCGCCCAGACCGGTGATGGCATTTAGTCTTTTTTTCTATTTATTTATTTAGGGTGCTGGGGATGGCCCCGAAGGAGCTACATGTGCCAGCCCAGTACTCGGCTGCTGAGCTACACCTGGCCGCCTCTCACCTAGCTCATTGTCTTTTATCATCATCATCATCATCATCATCATCATCATCATCATCATCATCATCAATGTATTTGGTTGTTACAGAGTCTCATTATGCAGCTCGGACTCATAGTGAGCCTCCTGCTTTCAGCCTCCCCAGCGCTGGGATTACAGGCTTATGCCACCACTCCCGGACTCTGGCCGGCTCTGCCCGCCCTAGGGGTGGGGCTGGCGCAGCATGTGGTGCCAGGGATCGAACCGCTGTCCCCGCGCTTGCCTAAGCAGAAGCTTTAGTCCACCGAACTATCTCAGCCGTGCCCTCATTGTCTTCTGAGGCCAGGGCTTCCACATCCGAGTTCAGCCAGAAGAGGGGGTGGGCAGGGCCTGGCGTGTCCCAGCTAAGGAATGACCTGCAGGCTGCTCTGTGCAGCGCCAGGAGGGAGGACAGCTCTATGCGCCTTGTGGTCCTGCCTGAGGCGCGGGCCTCAGAGTGCCTGGGAGGGTGCTGTGGGGAGCACAGGAGTGGGGGAGGGGAGCGCAGGAAGGACTGCTGGGGCTCGAGTCACCCTGAGTAGCTGCGGGCATAGAAGAAGGCCAGGACATCCTCACTAGGAACGGGTGAGAACTGGGCGTCTTCTAACTTCGTCCTCCTGGAGTATTGAGCTGAGACAGGAGGGCGTTAGTGGATCTCGGGCTCTTCCACCCAGGCTCTCCTCTTTCTGTAAGAAGTGCTGTCACACCAGCTTGGAGGAGAATGTGCCCTCCCAAGACCACAGGGAAACTGAAACTTGGGTGGCTCCGGAGAGGATCGCGCCGCGCCCTGGGGCGTGCCTGTGTCCATCCGGCCCTCCAGGGTGCGCAGGGTCGCGCTTTCCATCTACAGTGTCTCGCAAGTCTCACGCGCTCAGGGATGGTGGTGTCGGGAGGTCAGAAGGCTGCTGAGGGCTCTTACCCTTAAGGACTAACCCACCGAAGGATCCACGATATGGTGGCGTTATTGGGAGGTGACAGAATCCGCCACGTGGCTCCTGGTTAAAGAGGTGGGGCCGGCGCGGCTCCCCGCGTGCTCCTGTCCTCTGGCGCTCCCTCCTGTCTGTGCTTCCTGGCTGTCGACAGCAGCTCTGCTCCGACATGACTCTCCTTCGCATCCTGAGCGCGGTGACCGAAGCCCCTCACCGAGAGCCAAGAGAAGTCTTTCTCCTTCTTGATGATGTTTTTTAAGTATTTTTATCACAGCAACCCCAAGCCCACTGGCAGTCCTGGTCTTATTTGTTCGTATTTGCTGTGTCCCGCCTCCCTACCCCTCAGTACCTACCACAGAGCTCGGCTCTCCACTTGCCAGCTGCCTGTCTCTGGGCTGCTGAGTTAGCTTTCCTAGGCTCAGTTTCCACATCTGGAAAATGGGACAATGCCACCTGACCCAGAGGGCTCACAGAGGTGTGAGGAGGTCACACGGTATCAGCCCTGCAACCTTCACTCTCCTTCCTTCACAACTATGGGAAAGGAATTGAGAAACATGCTTCAAAGAGAGTAGGGCCTCTAGGATCGAGGTAAGTGCAACCAGCTTTGTGCAGGACCCAGAAACTTATTTTATTTCACAGTCAACAAGAGAGTAGGGGGGCATAATTTATGCTCCAGGAACAGGCAAAGGCTCCCAGTGAGCTCTGAAGCTCACTTTGCATGTTCTATAAAAAGGAGTCTTAAAAGTCAGCTTAGCCAATGCTTCCATTTTATGGATGAAGAAACTGCAGCTCGGGAAGGAGCTGAGCTAATAATTAGCAGAGCCGAGAGGGCCAAGCAGGTGGACATAAAAGACATTCGGCTGAGCATGTTTGCTTACTCAGGGACAGACAGGAGGTGCAGAGCAAACAATGAAGACCCTAAAAATGTATAAATATTAACTAACACACTTGTCTTAGTTACTTTTCTCTCACCATTGAGATAAAATATCCTTCCCCATAGCCAGAGTTAGAGGGGGAAAGGTATATTCAGCTCAGTCTGTCGAGGTTTCAGCCTGGAACCAGCTGGCTCTAAGGCAGGGAGGGCGGCACATGGCAGAGGGGCAGCTGCTCATGGCAGTGGTACAGAACAAAGGCAAGCAAGGGAAGAGGGAGACAAGCCTCTTTGTGCCCCTCACGCTGTGCGCAGGCTCTCTGCCGTAGGCGGGGGCGGCACCACACCCTTAATCTCACCACTGGACCATGACTCAGTGGCAAACTCGAGATTCAGCTGCTCCCAAAAAGCCCGCCTCCTGTGACCGCCTAAGGCCTTAGGGGACAGCCAGACACAAACCATAACTTCGTATGGCCTTTATTGTACACCAGGCACTATTCTAGCATTTTCTTCCTTTTAACTTTCAGTTGCCTTCAGAGTCTGTGAAGCAGGTAGTACTATGAGGTCCTACCGCTCTTCCTATTTTACAGATGAGGAAGCCAAGGCATCACAGAGCGGCCGTCCAGGGTCGCAAGCTGTCAGCGATCCAGGATCTGGACGGAGGAGGTCTGACTTTCAGAATCCACATTCTGAACTGTGGTTTTCAGACTGTGGTCCAGGGCCTGCAGCATCTGGTACCATGGTTTGAATTTTGAGGTACTTTCCCAAATTCATGTGGAAACAATCCTCAATCCAAGAGGATTAACAGGTGCTACAGCCTCTTGGAAGGGACTAGGCCAGAAGGGAGCCACACTTACCTTACGCATGAGCTCGGCAGCCTAGTGCATGGCTTGCAGCTGCAGGGAGCTCTCTCTTGCCCGTCTTTCAGCCTCCAGGGGACACAGCATGGAGACAGTGGCCTGGAAGCAGTGACCCTCAGCAGACGCGGATCCTGCTGGCATCTTGCTCTTGGGTCCCAGCATCCTGACCTGTGAGAAGGAACATTTGCTGTGCACAGATGACTTGCCTGGGGTGTTTTGTTATAGCTGTGCAAATAGACTAAGGCACCTGGGAATTGCTAAAAGTGCAAGGTACGGGTCTGAGGACCGTGAGGCCCCCCCGGCCAGGCTCAGTGAGCTGCGCACAGCCCAGCAGGAGTCCGACGCTCACTCCAGTCAGAGCCCCTGCCTTCAGGGTGTGCCTTTCTTCCCCACCTTCCTTCAGAAACCCCCCTACTGCAGGTGAGAAAGAGGCTGGAATGATCTGCTGGTGAGACTGAGTTCCCAGCAGGGCCTGCCTGGGTTTCTGCTTTTGCATTTTAATGAGTATGAGAAACCATCAGGGGTAGGCAGGTGCCGTGTCGGTGCTTGGTCCATTTCTTTCTGCAGAAGTAAATTTGGGGCTTCTTTACATTTTTCTTTTCCTCCTTGTCTCGGTACCTAGCAAAGCCTGGACCACTGGTAATCAATAAGTCTTCAGGGTGCCCTTAAATGACTTGTTTTTCCAGAAAGCTCATTGGAAAGAAATAGACACAATGGCCAGGAGCCTCCTGGATGGAGGGTGTTCTTGTGGGAGAGAAAGCGGCTCTGGCCTGAGGAGCTAGCAAGACACCCCGGCCTCGCTGGCCGCGGATGGCCCTCTTTTGCCCCGCCTCTCTTTCCCTTTCCGCTCCACCCATCCCCTTCTCTCCTTTTGTCTCCTCTCCATTTCTTCTTGTCTCATAGGTAATGATTCCCTATGTGATCTCTAGCCAGTCCCTTAAGTTCTGTTCACCTTGGTTTTCTTAAAAGAAAAATAGAAGTAAAATTAACATGGGAAGCCTGCTTAGCACCAAGAATTAGGGCTGGCCCAATAGCTCAGGAGAGGGGCCGGGGTAATGGCTCGGTAGAATAAGCGCTTCCCAAGGGCCTGAGTTCAATCCTCGGTTCCGGAAAAAAAAAAAAAAAAAACCTCAGTATATCTGCTTAGGCAGATTCAGGGGCCAGGAGTTCAATCCCCTAGGCTGCTGAGCTGGCCCTGGCCCCAGCACATACTGAGCCAGTGACTGAATCTGGGTGTGGTGGTGCAGGCCTGTAATCCCAGCACTTGGGAGGCTGTAAACAGGAAGATCACTACAAGTCCAGTCTATGCAGTGAGAACCTGTACATCCTGTACACCCTGTCCTAAATAGAAAACAAAACAAAACACCAAGAATTGTGGCAAAATGCAGACATGAAAGATTATGAAAACACTCTATTTTTTCATCTTCTGGCCCCAAATCAGCAAAAGAAAAGCACAACCAAAACCAAGATCAAAATCAAGCACTGTTTATTAAAGAAGCTATATTTCTCCCAATGAATGTGTTTGGCCCCTTTGTCAAAGATAAGATGGCTGAGGATGCTTGTAGTTATGTCTACATCTTCCACTCTGTTCCATGGATCTTCAGGTCTGGTTTGGTTTTTTTGTTTGTTTTGGTTTGGTTTTTTTTGCCAGTACCATGCTGATTTATCACAGTAGCTTTGTAGTATAATTTCAAGTCAGGGATTATGATGCCTCCTGCCTTGCCTTTGTTACCTATGATTGCTTTTGCTATTCTAGGTCTCTTCTGGTTCCATATGAATTTTAAGATTGTTTTTTCTAGATCTGGGAGGTATACTAATGTATTTTACTTGGGATTGCATTGAATCTGTAACAATTTTGGGAGTCCAGTCATTTTCACAATGTTGGTTCTTCCTATGCAGGAGCAAGGAATAGCTTTCCATTTTCTGAAATCCTCTTTGATCTCTTTTTTCAGAATACTGTCATTTTCACTGTATAAATCTTTTACTTCCTTTGTGAGATTGATTCCTAAGTATTTCATTTTGGGGGGTGTTATTGTGAAAGGTGTGATTTCCGTAATTTCTCTTTTGGCAATATGAACTAACCTGAAGCTAGCATCATGTAGTACAGCAACCATTGTTGAATTCCTATTGCTTTGTTTAGTGAAATTTTGTATCATCTCTAATGCTGGTTTTTTTTTCTATCACTATTCTGTATTCTTTAAAAGTAAAAAAAAATCAAGCAAACATGACAGAGAGGAGAGAGAGAGAGAGAGAGAGAGAGAGAGAGAGAGAGAGAGAGAGA
>NW_004524599.1:15250100-15277732 GCF_000260255.1 Octodon degus
AGAGAGAGAGAGAGAGAGAGAGAGAGAGAGAGAGAGAGAGAGCCTCACTCATACACAAATAATGAACATGCTCTTATGAAAGAGCCAGGCCACAGGAGGAGAACGGCTTTTTCTTCCACACTGCTGCCTACACTTCCTCCCACACCCAGGAGCCAAGGAGAGCTGAGAGAGGACACCAGAGGACAAGTCGTGGGAAGCTGTGTGCCTGAGCTCCCACCTTGATGGAAGGGTGCATTCTGTCCCACTTTAGATCAGACAGCGTCTCCTTTATGAGAACCTCCAGGATGACTCTGGGATGGAAACCAGGCAGCGGCCCTGGAAAGACACAGCCCTGTTGCCTGAGAAAGTGAGCAGGCCAGAGCTGACCAGCGACTACAGAGAGGTTAACTGTCTTCTCGCCAAAGGCCGGGCCAGGAGGCACCTGAGAAGATGGGCAGTGGAGAAAGTGGCCACCCACGACCCTTCTGCCCTGCTGGAACTTGGCCGAGGGATCTGACAGGGAGTGTGAGGATGACCTTCCCCAGCACCCGGGGCTGGGCCAGGGGCAGCTCCTGGGCGAGGTCTCTGAAGGTGCGTGGGGCTGTGATGGAGACAGCTGCTCCGCTGCTCTCACCAGTGAGGCCGTCTAAGGTTTCCTGGGCCTTATGTCCTCGCTCTCACTCTCGCTCTCGCTCACTCTCTCTGTCTCTCTCTCCTGCTGGCCGGCCCTCCCACCCACCCTCCATCTCTCTCTCCCTCCTCACCCAGAGACCAGAGAGAGCGTGGAGAGTGAAGCAAATGGAGAATTAAGGCAGAGAAATGCCAAGAGGTGACCCGCACACCAGTTTCCGGGAAGGACCTGCCTGGGGCTGTTCACAATTAACTATTTTTAAAAGTAAAAGGACCACATCTGAAATAATGGTGAGAAAGTGTGGCACGGTCCACACGTGAACAGTAGCGCAGCTGTTGCCACCCTCAGGTACCACACGCAACGGCAGGGGCTCTGCTTCTGTGCTGTAGTTTTAAACAACTGCAGCACAGTTGGTCCTTTCCGCCAATAGCACCACATGCACGTGCACGCACGTACGAGGAGCACAGGGCACTACCGCTTCTGCAGAAATGGACATTCCAGCTCTGTCCTCATCTGGGGTGACCTGCATGCGTTTGCTCTCCCCCATTGGCCAGCCAGCTCTTGTGTGGCCATGCAGGTATGTATCTTTGATTCCATTTCAGCCTAAGGCCAAAAGCCAAGTGAAAGTTTAGAAAGAAAAATTTTTTGAAAATTTAACCTGGGCCGGCCAAATAGCTCAGTGTAGTAAAGGCCCTGCAAGCAGGCTCAGGGGCCGGCGTTCCATCCCCAGGCCTGCCGTCCGGGCCCCGCCCCCGGGGTGCACTGAAATGGCAATTGAGAATGGGTGCAGTGGTGCACGCCTGTAACCCCAGCTCTTGGGAGGCTGTAAACAGGCGGATCACTGTGAGTCCGATCTAGTAGTGAGACCCTGAACACCCTGTAAAACCTTCCCTAAAATACAGAAGAAAAAAAAAAGAAAGAAAAGAAAATTTAACCTTCAACATTATTGTGTTGCCAGGAAGCTGAACAGATTTGGAATAGCTCATGAAGGCAATGCCTCCTCTCTTCCTTCTTTTTCTTTCCAAACGTGGCGGGCGCCTCTGGGGAGGGTGGGCATTTCTGATTTCCACATAAATCTCCACAGCAGCGATCACCACTGCTGCACCCTGTGTGGAGCCATGACAACAAGTGAGGTTCCGCTCAAGCAAGCGCCTTCAGTCAGGTGGGCAAATTCTGAAATGGGCGGAGAGCTCGCTGTGCTGTGCTATGAAGCCTGTTTCTAAATAAATCACACATTTCGAAAATAAATATTCTACAGGGATTAAAACAGTGAGCTGAAAGGTGGCCTGAGGAAGCACGGTGACTCAGGCTGCAGACAATTAAATTACACCTTTGGCTCGGACTAATTCTGTGTGTGCCTCAGGAAGAAAAAGGCAAACGCATGTGAAAAGTTACTTAGAGTTTAATTGGCTTAATGTATCAATCACCATGTTGCTGAGACCAGGATGCTAAGCTCCCAGATCCAATTGTGGAAAGAATCCAACTGGGGATTTCCCTTATCAGGGAACTATTTGTCTTTATTTTCTGCAGATTCCCACTGAGGCGGCTCTCCGACATCGTCACTTGAGAAACCAAAATGCTTACTTTCTGTTTGCACAATCAAATTAGAAACAAAACAGATGACCTGGAAATCCTCTGGAAGGACCACAAGTAACCTGCTGCGGAAAGTACACCGTGCACGGGACACTCTGGCTCTGTTAGTTCTCGTGTCTCCAGGAAGGAGTCCCCCGTCAGCCCCGCAGAACTCTGGTTTTGAACAGGAAAGGGATCCGAGGGGTATTTTCCACCTGTTCCCAAGGTAAGGGGGATGTGGTCCATGCCAGGCAGTGCAGCAGGCTCTGAGAACCCCAGTGGAGAAGGGGGCAGCCGTGTGAGATCCCTCTTGGTTAACTAAAAATGTTTCACAGATCGCTTAGCTTTGCAGGGTTCTGTGGAGAGGAAAAAAATCTTCGGGTACTTTTCCCTGGCTTCAGGGAGCTTAAATTTTCATTTCCATTTCCCCAGAAGATTATTATCCTTCCTAAGGGAGCAGAACAAGAGAAAATAAAAAGCAAACATTCTCAACATTCTCAGGAGGAGGCTTTGTCCTGTGTCACCACAGACGTTTCCTTTGGGCAGCGGTTGGCCTGATTTTCCTTCCTGCTTCTTTTGCAGTTCCCAGGAAGTTTTCTGGAAGCCTGATTAAGAACAGGAACTTGTTGCTGGGGCTGCAGCTTCTGGCAGAGCTGACTGACAGCACTCCATGGCCCTGGGCTCAGTCCCCTACATCAGAAGTGAAATAAGGAAAGGAAATCAAGCTGAAGCAAGCGATGTCATTCCACTGTCCTGTCACCAGCCCTGTTTCTGGTAAGGACTGTTGACTTTGACCTCTGTTCCCCAGCCCGTTGTCTTTTTCCACTCCACTTTTACATTTTTCTTTGTTTTTTATTTTTTCATTGACATGGAAAAGGTGCGCACATTTGTAAGGCATCAACCACATGATGCTGGAAAAGATGTACATAACTGTGTGATGTTCAGGTCTCGGAAGCAGATTTATCTCCTCTGAAGTTAGTCATTTATCCTGGCTCTTCTGGTTTTCAGATAATGAGGTGCCCTTAGCTTTTCATCATTATGACAAAATAATTGAGTCAATCAACTTATGAGCAAGAAAGGTTTATTTTGGCTTACAGTTTCAGAAGTTTCAGTCCAGGATCATTTGACCCACTGCTGTTAGTTCCATGTTGGACAGCAATTATGACAGGAATGTGTGGCAGAGGAAGCTGCCCACCTTGTGCTGTCTGGTCAGGCTGGGGTCCACCATCCCCTTCAAGGTCACCCTCCCAGGTGCCTCATTTTCTCCCCCTGGGCCCCACCTCTTAAGGATTCTCCACTTCCCAGTAGAGCCACAAGCTGTGACCAACTCAGCCCATGAACTCTTACCCAAGCCATAGTAGGTACTCTGCTAAGGCTCTCTGTGTCCAGGCTGGTAGCGTCTTTGATCTGTGGCTGTATAATCTTTATGAATGTTACAACATTTTCTGTGCTAAAAATGAGCTTTGGGATCGGGGAATCTCCAACTCAGTTTTAAACCTGAGTGAGCCATGGAATCTTGGGAAGTTCCTTAAACATTCTGAACGGCGATGTTTTCATTGGTAGAATGAAAACAGTGGCTCCTATGGCACCGGGCAGCTGCCACATCTACCTAAGCCAGGGAAGGGCAGCAGATACAATTCTGGGAAATCACTCAAGAGTCTCTGCGCACACAGATCCTTCCCAAACACGGTTACTTACGCGTCTGCCTTCCCTGAAAGCATGAAGGCCTTCACAGAGGACACGCAGGCATGAAAGAGTGAGCTACTAGCTCTTAAGCAGACAGTAGCCTCGCTTCCTTCCTTTTTTATTTTTTTAAAAATAGTACAAATTAGGGCCAGCCAAATAGCTCAGCAGATTAAAGTGCCTGCAAGCAGGCACAAGGGCAGGGGTTTGATCTCTGGGCCTGCTGTGCCAACCCTGCCACCAGGGCACGCTGAGACAGCAATTGAGACTGGGCATGGTGGCGCGTGACTGTAATCCTAGCACTTAGGAGGCTGTAAACAGGCAGATCACTACGAGTCCAATCTAGTAGTGAGACACTGAACACCCTGTAGACCCTTCCCTAAAGAAGAAGTACAAATTAGAATTAAGACAGAAAATATTATAAGTGATACAGATTTTTACCTAACAAAGTCATATGAATTTCACAGTATTTGTTGCAATACATACAGTTCTCTTCCAACCAGTTATTCATATAATCAGATATAAGCATATAAAATTGAAGAAGAAAGAAAAAAGAAAGAAATGTATAAGAAACTAAGAAGACAAAAAGGCAAAACAGTTGAAAAAAGGAGATGAAACACATTAAAGCATTAACTACTTCTTTCCATAGGCCAGCAGAAATTCACAGTACCGGGGTCCAAAGTACCCTGCTATATACATAAATAAATCTCTTTTCCTCGCTCCCTCTCCTGTCCTTTTCCTCAGCTCAGTAACTCTTTCCTCTGGAATAACTTTTCCCCGTGTCTTTTGTACCCCTCAGACTCCATCTTTCTCTTTCAGGCTCTCACACTAAGGAGACCACACGATGTTTGCACATACGGGCCCGATGTATTGCACTAAAGAGTATGTTCTCTAGTTTTATCCATTTACTGACAGCAGTCTCAAATTTATCCTGTTTTGTAGCTGAATAATACTCCATTGTGTAAAAATAGCACGTCTTCCTTATCCATTCTTCAGCTGATGGGCCTCTGTTTTGGTATTTGAGCATTTCATCTAAATGAAGGACTTTCCCATTCATTGTGTTGGGCATTTTGTAGACTTTGTTTCCAGAATTTAGCTGTAACATGTTGTGCTGCTCTAACCTGGATGCACATATATTGCTGTGACAGGAGTCTTCGGTTCTTCTGGACAGACACCCGAGAGGGGAATGCCCTCCTGGGTGTTTGTCCAGAAGAACTTCCTTACTCTAAAACAATATTTATTGAGATGCACCATTAGCAAGTGCATAGGCCGCAAGTACATAATCTGATGATGAAATATACAAATTTCTAAATGGAGAAAGTCCACAAATGTTCAACACAACCAACGGGAAATGTCTTCATTTAGACTGGGTGCTCAAATATTAAATGCCACCAACGGAAAAAAACTCTAAAGACTCCAAGTAAGAGGATAAAGGGTCACATACAAAGGCAAGAAAATATATATTTTGTAGGGTAGGCTTAGTCCCTCTCCTTGTCACTTGGACAAAATATCTGACACAGCTCCATGGAGGAGAGGTTATTTGAGCTTGCATTTCAGTCCACAGTCACTGGACTCCACCACGAAAGAGCACAGCAGAGGGGCTTCAGAGAAGAAAGCCACTTGCATCATGGTGGCCGAGATGCAGAGCATGACAGGAGGATCAAAGGGGGAGGAAGAACCCTCCCAGTCATGCTCTCAGGGACACAGTCTTCCAACCAGACCCTGCCTCCTAAGTGCAAGCCAGGTATCCCCAAAGCCAGTCATCTTCCAAGAAGCCGGTTATGAGTAAGTGAGCATCTTGAGAGCCATCTGGGTAGGAACCATGTCAAGAGGCGTCTCAAAAGCCAGAGTGGAGGCCATGGTCCGGGGAGTGATCCTCAGCCTACCTGTTCACAGGCCAGAGGGAGGCTAGAATAAAGGCCTTCTTGTGGCTCAGAGCCCGCACTTGCCTCTTCCTGTAACCCACCTTGGGAGTCACTATTGAATGTGTCACCAGAGTAAAGGGTTGCACCAAGGAGCAGGAAGACAGGGAAAGAGCAGCCAAAACCAGACCGGAGCAGGAGCATCCTGGGAAGAGGGGGCCTTGGAGACCTAGAAGGCTCCTGGCAGCGGACTGAGGGCTTAGGAGAGAGATCTCAGGGGAAAATCTCCAAAACAGAATCGATCAGTTGGTTACCTGATGTGTTTGGTTATGTAGGTAAACCATAATATTCAGAGTTTTACAATTCTGTTGAAGATTTTAAGAAAAATGAGCAAACAATATAAGCCAACAAAAAGTGGACAGCTCAAAAATTATAACTATTAATATGCCAGGGAGAAAGAGTAAACAGTTACGTTAGGAACAAATACACTCATAGCTCCTAGATACAATAAGGCGAGTGGAAGCCTGTTGACATAGCCAATATCTGGAAGATGGGAGGAGCATATTTCCACTTACAGAAAGTCCACAGATGATATCTAAAATGGGGAAAAATAGTCAAATTATATTATTAGGATTATAGCTAGAAATACTAGAAGGGTGAACAGAGTTGAAAGTTGCCATTTTAAATTGCTAGACTTTTAACTGCATTTGTTTTCATTGTGTACATACATTTCTTTGATAATTTATTTAAAAAATTTCAAAGAAAGGACTGCAAGGTGATAGTCTTGAGAGGTGAAAGAGCACCAACCCGAGAGCTTAAGAAGGCTGCGGTGGGAGGACCGAGCCACAGCTCTGATGCCAGAAGCGACGCATTAGTGAGCAGATCAAGGCGGGGGGCCGCCCCACCCCTCAGGACCAGATTGGTCGGACACCAAGACTTGGAGGGGGACAGGCCCCAGTGTGGGCAGGCTGCACCTTTCTCCCTCTCATCTTTCCGCTGTGCAGGCCCAGCCTCTGGTGGGAGACAATAAAAAGTTTCAAGATAGTTGAGAACTGCAAATCCAGAGGAGTCATGCTCCATTTTTCAGAATGCTGCACCCACTCAGCCAATCTTGGAGCGGAGATCTGGACCCATCTGTGTGGGAGCAGCAGAGGGCAAGCAGTGCTGGGCACGTTTCTGGGGCACAGCATCCCCCAGAGCCTTCCCTGCTCTCCAGCCCCACAAAGCACAGAGAGCATTCTACAACTGCTTTTCCTCCCCCTCTTAGGAGGTAATGAAGAACTACCAAACCTCTATGCTTTGAGCCATCAGGTTTGGGTTCTTACTCCTCTTGTATGTGCTTTATGTGACCCTCACACAAAGACCCAGGAAGATGGAAATGCTATCTTGTGAAACCCAGTCCCAATGGCTGGGAGAAGGGACCACTTCCTTGGCACTTAAAGCGGCTTCCAAGGAGTAGGACACACCATTCTTGCTCCATGTGTCACAATGTGCCACAAGGTCATCCTCCTGCACAGGGGTGGGAAGTGTGTTCTTTCCACACTTCAGGAAGGAAAATCTGAGAGAACTGCTGGAGCCAGGGGCTTGCAAGTCTGAAGGGAAAGAAATACACGGTGCATAACCCTACCTGGTGAGATGGCATGAGGCTCTCAGATGCCGAGGGGATTAATTCTAACTCCCAAGGCCATCAGGAGAAGCCACAGCCCAGTGTGCCCAAGGCAGGGCAAGTGCTGGCCTTGCCACGCCTTCCCCCAAGAACTGGGTGCTATGTGTTGCATGCAAAGTGTGAGATCATGGCTTTCGCTGTGAAATGACCAAGTCACCTTGAGAGTGATTAGGTTACACTTTCGCCTCTAAGCAGAAGGGTGCCTCGAGGTAGACCCAAGTTTGAGTTCAAGAATAGCGAAATCCCACTGTTTCTTGCATCTGAGTTTTATGCCCAATGATATTGATACCCACTGGATGTGTGACAGGCAACCAGGGCCAAGAGAGGGCTGCTGCTGCTGCTGCTCTTCTTTTCCTCTTCTAATAGTTGGTTCTTTTCCACAGCTTTTGAGCTTAGGGTTGCGGGTGAAGTAGCCCAGCTGTTTTGCAGAGACGGTACTTGGAAGAACACTGTATTTACTGAGCCATGGAGCAGAGTGGCCCTGGGAGATGCCAGTCCCTCACAGTCAGAGCCACAGCCACAGCCACAGCCACAGCCACACCCATAGCCACAGCCGGGTCTTGCCAAACAGCCTCATGCCATGTGCTTTGTGTCTACACTCTGACAACCACTTGCACTGCTGACTACAAAAGCATTATGCACTTGATCTCAAATGGTCAAGTGAAAAGAAATGATTTGTCACAGAAAAATGATGCTACTCTTCAGTCTAGAGTTTGGGAAACATGGGTGCAAGCTGATCTCCAAAGCTGATGGGAAAGGAAGGGCACTCTCAGGGAGCTGCCTCATGTCTCGCCTGCTGGGACACACCCAGGGCTCACCTGGGGTGAACCCCATTCCAGTCTGGGCCAACTCTGCTCATTCGCAAAGTGAGCGCCCTGGACTTGTGGTCCCCTAAGGTCACTTCTGTTTTTAACGGTTAGGCTATTTGTGACTGCAGAGACCAAGGGGAAGGGAGGTCAAAGTAAAAGAGGAAAAGAGAAAGGAGAAAAAAGAGGGAGACTAGAAAATGAGACCCAAAACAAGAAGGAGGGAAATAGGAGGAGAGGGAACTGTGCTCTCGCATTTGTCGAGAAGACATCTATGTCTTGGCCTTGGGCGCCCTTAATGGGTGTTTATTAAATGATGGGGCCACAAGAGAGAGGAAGTCCCTCAGCAATGCACCCCAAAATAGAAGGCTCAGTGTTTATTTCAAAAACTAATATCCTTTCCCAGGGAGAATTTCTAGTCCAAAGGATTTAGAGACGGGCACTTAAATTCTTATCTTTCACCACATCTGCCTAAAAGCTATAAGAATAATGACAATATCTCCTATTTCCTGTGAGCCAGAGCTTCCTAAGCGTGTGCGCCTCCTAATTCATAAGAATGTTGTGGAGTAATTACTACTGAAATGCCCACCTACTAATTATGCACCCTGAGTCACTTGCCCAACAAGAAAGTAGGAATGCCGAGATTCAAACCAAGACTTGTCTCACCCCAAAGCTTGCATTCTTTTGGTTTGGACTCCCTGCAGTGATGGTGGTGAGAGGGGACATCACGGAAGGAGAGCTTTCTCTCTAACCACCAGCATCATGATGACTTCAACGCCTCCTTCCTGCATCGTCTTTGTGGTCCTCCTCCTCACCTTTCCTCTTTTTGTCTTCTCTCTCCTCCTCTCCTCACTGCTATCTGGTTTGTATTTGAGGTAGGTATATGTTGAATATCTGTTGTCTGAATTACTTGGAACCACAAGTGGTTTTTTTAGACTTTGGGTTTTTTTCCCCTTCCTTCTCTCCTTCCTTCCTTTCCCTTTTTTATTCTCTATCTCCTTTCCTTCCTTCCTTTCCCACCCCCTTATTTCCCTCCCTTCCTTTCCTTCTCTCTGTCTCTCTGTCTCTGTCTCTGCCCCCCTCCCCAATAAAAACAAATGTAACAACCATCTTGGCATCTTAGGAACTGGGTCTTATTGGTCCTGGGCTGTTGTGTACCTAGATGGTCCCTGGTTCTCAGGACGTTAGGTTCATGTTAACTGAATCAAAGAATGAGTATGTCTTCCTGATAGTTCATTAATGAAACCCACCTCTCACCACTCACCTGATACAGAAGGTAACCCAAAGCCCTCATCTCTACCTGAGTGCAAAGAGCAGCCCCCGACCTGGTCCTCACAGCAACGTAGGTGCCACAGCGCAGTCTGTTGACCTTGCGTGCCACTCTGAAACCACTGCGAAGTGACATAGAACAAAAAATTGCAGCATCATCTATGCACAGGCAAAGTTGAGGTTGTCATCTCGTCCACAGAAGCAGTCCCCTCAAAACCTCTCTTGGTGAAAATCAGTGACTGCTGCGTTCTCAGCCAGAGCTCCATCTTGTAGTCACTCTTTTATCAAGGTATTCTGAGATGCCCAGTCAGAGAACCAGCCCTACTTCCAGACAGCAACTGATCCAGGGCTATGCCTCACCACCCCCCAAAATCATCTGAGCAGTGCCAGCACCCTTCCTGACACCATGCCTTTAAGACACCCCTCACCCCATGGTGGAGTGCTCCCTCAATTCAGGGCTGCTCCCTGGGCCAGCTGGCCCCAACAGCTCTACTCCTTAGCTCTGACAAAGTAACATATGCTCTCTGCCTTTCTGAAAAGTGTCAGGCGGAGGCTCAAGTAGAAGTGCCACAGATGAAGAGGAAGATGTGGTGCTCTCCAGAGACAGACTTAGACCATTGAGCTATCTCCCCAGCACTTTTACAATCTCCAAAGACAGAGAGACATGTGTGGGCATGTAGGACCGTTGTCTCAGTGAGGCCTAACAGGACACAGCAGCCCTTTATTCCATCTCCTAACGAAACCTTCAGCCAATGCTGCATTTTTCATTATTGAAGTTGGATTTCAGTTTGGGGCAGAGAGGGATGGATCTTACACTACGTGGCTGAAGAAACTGAACTATAGGCAGATGCCACAAATGGTGGCCCCTGTTATGATTTCTACCTAGGTGTCTCCTCAAAGGTGGGGCTTTTAAAGGTAACTGGAGTATGGGTGCTTACAGATGACTTGCTCTAAGGAGGTGGAGCCTGGCCAGAAGAGGAGGGTCACTGGGGATGTGACCCAGAAGGGTTTCCCTTCTCCACACTCTCAGCTCTTCCTTTCACTATCTGCTTGCCTGGTGCCAGAACATGACCAGGTGTGTCAAGCTTCTCCTCCAGCCATGCCCACTGCCATGTGACCCTGTCTTGGAGCCAATGGATCATGTACTGCAACTATGAATCAAACCAGTCCTCTCTTCCTTAAGGCCATAGATGGTAGATATTCCAGCCTGTGGTAAGAAAATTCACTAAGACAGCACCAAAAGGCTCTCTGAATTGGAGTCTCAAGATTCCCTCGCCATGAATCGGTTTGCAAAAGTCTTCAGGGCAGATAGCTTCATCCTGGCGTGAATGATTACACAGTGCCATGGCCCACCCTGGTGTTAACCATGGCAAGTGCTCCCGACTGATCAAGGGACCTCATGACCCGCCAGGAAAAGCCCTGCCTGCCAAAGAGAGCTGGCCACCACCTGCTGTGGATGGCAGAATCATCTCCAGCTTCTGGCCAGCTCTAGGCTAGTCACAGAGTCTCTGTGGATCAGGGTTGATAGTGCTGATGGATCTGTTCTCATTCTTTCTTGGGGAACTCCACAGTAAAATACATAGAAGACAGCACAAGCAAATTAATTTCCTGGCTGCTATAATGAGCTGCGGGAGAGGGAGTGTTAACACAAGAAATTTATTGTTTCACAATTCTGAAGGACAGAAATCTAAGGTGAAGATATTGATATTAGCCTGGAGTTACTATCACCAAAGAGCAAAGAGGTTTATTCAGCAAATAATTCTGGAGATTGAAGTCCAAATAGCATGGCATGGGCTCTGGTAAGGGGCCCCCTTGTCTGTACTATGTTGTAGCAGGAAAATTACTATATACATAAAATTTTAGATAGATCAATATAACTCAGTCTCTCTTCTTATAAAACCACCAGGATTTAATCATAAGGATTCAATTCTAATGACCTAATCGTTTCAGAAAGACCCCAATTCTAAGCACCATTGTCAGATTAAGTTCCACCCTCTTGATACCATTAATACAGGACTTTGGAGATTAAACTCCTGTGTGAGTTCAAGGTGCCAAACCTTATTCAACCACAGCAGTGCTGACAAGGGTGGCACCTTCTCAGGGTGCCAAGGAAAGAAACTATTCCAAGTCTCTGTCCTTAACTCTGTCTTCACGCTGACATGACATTTTTCTAAGGATACCAGGCCTGGTAGATCAAAGCCCATCCTCATGACCTTCTTTAACTCAGCTGTCTCTGTAAAAGCTCTCCTTCTCATGAGGTCATTCCCTGAGGTGCTAGGGATTAGGGCTTTAACTCATTAGTTGGGGGCATGATTCAACCTCTATCACTGAACAATCATCCCAAGACAGACGCTGAAATTCTCAAGCTTCAGCTGTCCCTGTATTACCTGGGGTTCTAACACCAGCAGATTCTGACTCAGTAGGTCTGAGCCACACCCTAGATTCAGCATTTCTAAAACAAAAGGCTGGAAATGCCACTGCTGCTGATGTGTGGACCACACTTGGAGTTTCAAGGGAGAAGAACTATGCCAGGAACCCCGCTGTCCCCTTGAGAAAGACTGAACCACCCCAGTGGCCCCTTGGATCCCAGGAACATAAGGCTGGTGTCCTCAACCTTCATGGCCCATTAGGACTACTGAGAGGTTACAAAAGTCAACATGGTCTCGCTTCCTAGACATCCAGATTCAGCTGATCTAGGGTCGACTCCAGCATCTTTCTCAAGCTCCTAGACAATTCTATCCCTGCATGAAAGGCTGCCTCTCACAGGTCATAGATTTATATTTTAACAGCACACATGCTAACAGTGACCCCTGATTGTGGGAATTTCAACCACCAGCTTCAGTGGTGGGAAAGTTTCCCCAGACACACAGCAGGACAAAGTCGCTTTTGCCTTTTGTAAGATCATCCCTGTCTGAAACAGTGGGGTGGGGGCTGAGGCACAGGCTGCAGTCTTATTGGCCTTTCCGAGAACAGGGACTTATGTTCTCGACGTCCAAGAATGCGCTGAGCAATGCTTAAGGGGAGAATCCGCTTCCGCCTGCGCAGCACCCGCGGTCCTCATGGGGCGCGAGAATTCTCCGCTGTCCATACAGCCTTAGCGCAGTGGGGGTGTCTGGAGAGAAACAGGCCTTCTGCTGCCAGTTCTGCAGAGACAGTGACTCCGAGGCCACTCCTAGGACCCAGGGCTTGGAAGCCTTCAGATACATCTAGGAGACAAGGAGCTTGCAGAAGCCTGTTGTGTGGACAGTGAAGGGAAGAAGCTGAGGTGGGGCGAGTGAGGAGAAGGCATTGGGGTGATACTGTACACATGAGAGTGTTTTGAAAACCACATAAAATGTGAAAGGACAAAAGCACAATGTGCTCCTGTGCAAGTTTGTCTTGATTGATTCCCCGAAGCTCACATGCTGGAGGCCATCCTGTTTCAGCGATGCTAAGAGAGGCCTGGTGAGAGGTGAGCGGTCATGGTGAGAAGCAACATGGCTGGCTCATGCGTGGCCAGGAGCAGCAGCCCCTCCTGCTCTGAGCCGTTCTTGCACACGGTCTCCCGCCCCCACCTCTTGCCACAGGAGGACCCAGCGGCATTGCACCCAGCCTCCGGACCGCGCACGAGCTTCACGTGCTCCACAGGAGGCCACTTTGTCTGGGCGCTGTGCACTGCACGGCGGGGTCTGACCCTCAGTCTGCCCTCATAAAGACCATGTTGTCTCCAAGAATCTCCAGTGCCCGGCGTGATGCCCGGCACCAGGACCATCACGGGCATGAGGTCTCCACACCAGAACCAGGAGGCGTGGGTGTGGGTGCGTGTGGCCTAGGCTTTCCTCACTGTCCCCAGCATCATGCCTGGCACAGAGATGAACTCAGGCAGTACCCGATGAGTGAGCATCCGGTCACTGGGGACTTGAAAGCCATGTCTTCCTTACCCAGTCTGTGCCCTGGGATTTTTGAGATACTTTCGTTTACAGACATTGGAGCAGCGTTATAGGAGTCAGTGAGAAGAACAGGAGGTGGTGACCATTTGGGTCAGGGTGGGGAGGCAGCTTTGACCCTGGCCTCCCCTCGTCCCCCCAGGGACAGCCTGGTTGCCAGCAGCCTGCCCCTTCTTCATGGCCACTCTGAGCTCTGCGTCAGGAGCCGGCTGCCTCTCCACAGAGCAGCGACTGAAGTGTCCTCGTTGTCAACACCGCCTCTGTCTCACACATTTCAGCTACTTCCCACACAGCTCTGCCTGCCCCGTGGGCCCAGCTCGCCCTCAAGTGACCCTGAAAGTTGTTTTCTTTTCCAAATGAGGAGACCTAGCCCATCTTTGTGGCTACAGGCACCCTCAGGCTGTGATTACACACCCCAAATAGATTTAAAAGAACACAGATTACGGTTTAGAAACTGATTAGTAACCTAATGTTTGCTCAGCTCAGCTGCCTAATTTGAAATCTATTCATATTAATCAACTAGTAGTTGCTGAATAATTTATAGGGAGTCCAGGACTCCGCTGGACCCTCCTCAGGAGATACAAAGGAAATAAGCACGGCTTCCAGCCTCTGAGGCAATTTTCTCCTTACTGGGGTGGTAAAATTACTGCTGAGGATAGCAACAAGGTACTTCACTGTGGGGTGACTTGGATATGGAAGACGGCATCAGTTGAGGGGTGGGAAGATGACTGGGGACAGGAATAGACAGCATTGGGGCTTGAGCAGATGGAACACAGCAAAGGGGGAGTGTTGTTAAAAGACTGATGGAACAGAGCTGGGGAGATAGCTCAGCCACCAAAACCTGGTATAGTGACAGATGCCTGTAATCCCAGCACTGGGGAGGCTGAGACAGGAGGATCGCTGTGAGTCTGAGCTGCATAGCTAGACCCTGTACCAGACAGACGGACGGACAGACGGATGGACGGACGGATGGACGGATGGATGGACAGATGGATGGAGGGACGGATGGACAAATGGATGGACAGATGGATGGACAGATGGATGCATGGATGCATGGATGGATGGATGGATGGATGGATGGATGGATGGATGGATGGATGGATGGTGTAGGCTGGAACTACTGGTCAACCAGGTTAACTGGCTTGAACAGGGCCAGCCAATGGGGCAGTGGAAAGCCTTGCCAAACAAAGCACCCATCTTCACTTTAGGGGGATTAACTTGTTCTGTAGGCAGAGCACAAAGCATTAGAGGCACCCACAGAGGGCTGTGGCACACATGAGGCCATGTCAGCCTGGAGAGAAGCAGGAGAGGGATGGAGAGGAAAGGCTGATCGTAGGAAAGGACAGGATTTGGTAAGAGAGTTGATGCAAAGGATGCAGAAAGAGCCTTGGGGTCCCAAGAGAGAAGAAAGATGGGAAATGTTGGCAAATTTCAGTGGTATAAGAATCAACTGGAGGGCCAGCCAGACAGTTCACCAGACTAAACATCTGCCTAGGCAAACACACGGGCCGGGGTTGGTTTGATTCCTGGCACCACATGCCACACTGGCCCTGCCCGTGTGCGCGCTGAGCTGGTGACTGGGTCCGCGCATGGTGGCACAGGCCTATAATCCCAGCACTGGGGAGGCCGAAAACAGGAGGATCACTACACATTTGAGCTGCATAATGAGACCCTGCACGCGCGCACACACACACACACACACACACACACACACACACACTCAACTGGAGAGACTTTATTGCATTCTTTTATAACTACTTTCAAACTGTGGTAAAATTTACCATCGTCACCATTTCTAGGCACACTCTTCAGTGCCAGTTGGCACAGCCATACGGCCGTGCAGCTTACACCAGCATCTGCCTCGGACTTTCTTGTCTCATAAACTGAAATTTTGCTGCCATGAAACACTCACTCCCCTTTCCTCTCTTTCCAGCCTCATGACCCCATTCTACTTCTGGTTCCTGTAAATCCAGTGACACGTGCAACCTCAGGTAAGTAGGGTCACCCAGCACCCATCCTCTGGAGGGGCGCTTGTTCCCTGGGCATGACCTCTTTCACGTAGCATGGGAAGGACACCCTCCACGTGAATGCTGAATGATTAGCCTTCTGCTACGGAGGCTGCTGTGAGCTTCAGTTCAGAGAGTCTGGTGTGGGGACCCATGATCTGAGCTGTTGAGCTCCTTGGCTGGTGAAGGCTGGCTGTTCTCTGCGTACACTTTGGTTAGGACTTATTAAGGTTCAGTCTTGGGTGGAACATTCAAACGGAGACCCTGCTCAGCTCATCCAGGGCTGCCTGAATCTTACAGATGCCAGACACTTGGAGACAGTCTGAAGTGACACCAACGTTCCCCCAAGTTCAGTTTGTGTGAATTAAGCCCAAAAAGAACACGTGTGACATCACTCACAGACTGCTGTGCCAAGTACAGGGCACGAATCCTATGTACCTCTGTTTGGGTTCTCCATCTTCTTAAATTGGTTACCAAGCTTCATATAGGTCCACTTTGCTGCCATCCTGGCCCTTGGGAAGCCACTTACCAAAGGTGGGTTTCAGTCTTGTTACGGAGGAAATGAGTTGTACAGGGTTCAGTCTGCCCATAACTGGAGACATTTCAGTGCCCACCCTGCAAACCTATGGAGCCCTTGTCACAGCCTCCAGGACTTCCGTGTGGGCTCACCTCCAGATATCCTACCCACACCCCTTTCCAACACACACAAATTCACTGATCTCTCGCCTGCCCTTAATTCCGTACTGCAGGAAGAAGAGATAGCTTTCTATTTTTCAGGCATTGGTTTTACTCCTTTTTGTTTTTATTTTGTAGCACTGAGAATGGTCCTGTGGCCTCACGTGTGCTAGGCGAACACTCTACCACTGAGATGCTCCTCTAACCTTTGTGTTCTCTAGAAGAAAACCCAGAAGCAGCAAGCCCTCTGTTGCAAAAGTCTCAGCTATGTCAATCTCAGCATGGACCAAGCACTGATTGGGTGGTGGGTGTGCCTGGGCATGGGGAAGGGACAGGGCAGAAGAAGAGAAATACGTGACTTATCTGGGACCATCTGGGGCTCTGAGTGCCAACCATCATGCGCTTCCTTTTCAATTTTCTAGGCTTTCAGCACCCCACCAACACTTTCCCGGAGGGAGATTTGTTGTCAGGATTTGGGATCGGAGGCTGTGCGCCCTGTTTAATAAGTTGACCCGTAGCTACCATCAGGCAGCCCTCAGCATCTGCGGAAGCACACAGCGCTCTATGCCGAGTCAACGTCTGAGGGACGGGTGTCTGCAGACCCGCACAAACGCACCGCCAAGGAAGGGTCACCCAGGATTCCACCTTCCGCGCTGGACCTCAGGTCACATAGGAAATCCAGATCATCACGTCTCAACTCAGACAAGACAAAATCTTAATACGCTTTACGAGTCAATGGCCAGTTGGAAGCAGAGGCTCCTGTGCGCATTCAACTCTTGCTTCCGCAGGTCCGCCAAGCACCATTACTAAGCTCTGTCCACTCTGTATCATAATTCCACAACTGTGTTCTTCCTCTCCCCGGCCCAAGAAGTCCCCGAGGCTGGGGAGGACCTTTACTATTCTCTGCGTCTCCAAAGCCTCGCTCCAACCTGCCTTGTGCTGAGGGGTGTGTGCAGGGTGACTCAATAGGTGAACGGAGGGAGGCTGTCGAGCGTCCAGCGCTGTCTTCCTTGTTCTCAGTTTTTCTCTCACATTTCATCACTGAAGGACACCAGAGCAGGCACCGCCTGATCTATTCCTGTCTTCGCCTCTGACAACGCATACATTATCTGACTTTTAAAAAGAGGTGGCCATTCAAAGACTGGAATGAGATGTTTCTTTTGGGTGCTTGAAGAGCTAATTAGGAGATTAGAAAAATACCCTGGCCCCCAACAGGAATTATGATGCTTCCTATTTCTTAATAGAAAGCATGAAGTTGACATAATTGACTGTCCTTCGCGGCACCCTCATACGTTACGGAGACCCGTTTAAGAGAAATGATTTTCAAATGATTTTCAAACACCCGATCAGAGTGTTTTAAAAACCCCCGTGGAATTAATGTGTGATAATGTATTCAAAGCAATTTAAATCCAGGCCCTGCTTTGATATTTGTTTTCCATTGCTATCAGCGATGGCAATGCAGCAAGTTCACGTAAACAGAGCACTGTCAGTGGGCTGCATTCTGCCCTCGCTCAAGAATTCTGCGTGCATGCGACTGCTCATCATGCTCAGCTCAGGCAAGCAGGGAGGTTGATGACACGACCCTGGAAATGTGTACTGTCACCTGCATGTGGTGAGAAGGGACAGAGATGTAAGGGTGTGTGGTGTGTGTGTGTGTGTGTGTGTGTGTGTGTATGTGTGTGTGTGTGTGTGTGTGTACACAAGCAAGCTTCAGGTATGTACAGAGAAAAGATGTGAAAATCTATCAGGCACAGTAAACAACAAACAGACAGATACATATGGAGAGCTGGGTGCAGCTGCAATGGCCAGCTCTCTGCAGCTGTGACAATCAAGTTAAGGGAGAAAGGGTTATATTGGTTCATGGTTTCAGAGGATCCAGTTCATAGGCCCTTGGCTTTGTTCTTCCAAGGCCTGTGGTGAGGCAAGGAGTCATGGTGGAAGTGTGGGTGGGGGGAAGATTTGCTCACTTCATGGTGTCCAGGGAGCAAAAAGAGGAAGGAAAGGGCTGAACGGCAGTATCCCCTTTAGGGCATGAACCCAAGGACCTAACTTCCTTTCGCCTCGTGAAGATACCATCACCTCCTGTAGAGCAATAGGCGGGAAGCAGGACCTTCAGCATGCGGCCATCTGGGGGAGATGCTTAAGCTCCTAACCATACCAGAGCCTGGAGTCCCAGCTAATGAGGCGGCGGAGGCAAGATGACTGCTTAAGTCCAAGTGTTGAGCCAGCTATACCAATGTACATGCTCCTATCTCAAAAGCATAGTAATAATAAAAGGTGGGGGTGTGGCCCAGTGGTAGGATATTTGCCTCGCATGCAGAAGGGCTCGGTCCCCCACAATTCAAGTTTTTAAATAAATAAATATACAGGGTTTGAAACTCAAAACAAATGCAAAAACTGCACTTAAAAATCTGTGAATTGGAAAATCAGCCATCTCTTATTTAGCAGTTTCTAGTATGCCTCATCAGGCTTCCTTTATACATATGGAAATCCATGTTCTCACTCTTCCCCTGTAAAGCAAGAGCACACAGGACGACTGCTTATTGCGGCTTCATTTCTTGTGCATTCATATTGTGCCCTGCAAGTTCACGCGTTCCTCAGATCCATTCCAGGAGGCAGCACTATGCACGTGAAGGAGACAGGAACCAGAGTGAGTGCAGAGGGAGCCGCACCCCTGCCTGAAGGAGGGAAGGGGCAGGGTCTGGCCCGAGTGCAGTGGACCCTAACCTCTGCTGCCTTGCCTCTCAGGCACAGAAGGAGTGTACCAAGTTCCTGTTACCCCAAAAGGTTCATCCGCCAGTGGTTTCTACTGGGAAATCCTGAAGGGTTAGATGGACGACGGCTCTGTGGGTCCTAGAAAAGAAGCAAAAGAGCTCACTCAAACTTGAAAAGCAGAAGTTCCCAAAAGCATCCTGACTCTGGAGTGACTGTGGAGTTGGCTGATCCCCAGGACACTTCAGAATCCATGAGGGAGACCTGCGCTGGCTCTGAGGCATGGCCAGGGTGTGGCAGAAGTCACTGTACTGGGGTGCAATTCCAAGATGAAGCCTGAGGCTTCCAACATGGCGTGTAAGACCCACTTCACCAAGCAGTGGTGGCAGGACTTCCCTTCCGTACGTCCAGCACCTAGAGGCAGTGTGTCCAGAGCAGAAGGTGTAAAGATGCACGGGTCCCTTGCCTTGATCCATTTTCTGTTGCTATAACAGAACACTTGAAACTCAGTAATTTAGATAATAGGAGGGCTTTTTGGGTCATAGACCTGGATGTCCACAAGTGTGCCTTCTGCTGAGAGCCTGCTGCTGCTTCAGCGCAGGGTAGAAAGCAAGAAACTGGGTGGCACCACGCAGAAGAGAGGAGGACCAGAGCTGTGTGACAGCCTGCTCCCTCCTTGCCTGCCCTAATCCTGTGGAGGGGGAGCTCGCTGCCTTCATATGGCCTCTTCCATTCTGAAGGCCTCTGCCCCCATGACCCTCCTGCTTTCCACTTAGCCCCCCTGCTGGCTCTGCCACACTGAATAATTCAGCCTCGAAGTGAGGTTTCATGAGGAGAAAACACAGCAACTTAAAAACTTATTGACAGCTGGGCTGAGGGCATAGCTTGAGACAGAGCTCTTGTCCAGCATCCACAAGGCCCTGGATTTGAGCCCTAGAAGTGCAAATAAATTAAAAAAAAAAAAAACTATGGACAGTTACTGGGGCCAGACCTGGTTAGAATGATAGGGGTGAAGGGCTGAATGGGACATGTCCTGCGGCTAGGAGTCCGTGACAGAGTGACGCCCACAGTCCAATGTGGTGCTAACAGCACGATGGTAGCATGAGCTTGTGGGGCAGGGAGGTGGCCACAGGGTCTACTGGTGTCCGCGCAGGAGACAAATGGCTCTCCTGGAAATAAGGTCTGGGCAGGCTCAGGGGAACAAGGAGGGGCTGTGCTATGATGAAAATAGGTCCTCGGTTCCGGGGATAGAGCTCCTGACACCCCGGGATTTCCTGAATGATGGCAAAGTCATGTTATTCATAGCAAGGCCCTTTGGGCCACCCCTAAATGTATGCTAAGGAGAGGCCTGTGGGTGGGTCTCTAGGGCACCTGGCAACTGGAGCTTCCTACAGCACGCTCAAGGGTGGAACTTTTAGAACCACCTCTGGGGATGCGAAAGGGGCCAGAGACAGAGTATAATCACCCAAGATCTTGACTCAGTCAATTATATCTAAGTAATAAAAACTCAAAAATGAAGCAGTGGGAAGCTTGGTGGTTGGTGATCGTGTCAGTGTCCCCAAAGATTACACTGCACTCGGAGTATCTCCAGACCCTGCCCCATGAGCTCTGCACTTGGCTAATGCTGTGACCTTCCTAATAAAGCTATGACTGCAGGCTGGGGAGATAGCTTAGTGATCTAAGTGCCTGCCTGTCAAGTGCAAGGATCCAGGTTCGATCCCCGGTACTGAAAGCCATGCTGGCCCCACACTGAGCCATCACCGAAACAGGGAGAAGTGATGCACATCTATAATCCCAGTGCTGGGGAGGCTGAGACAGGAGGATCACTCCAAGTTCAAGCTGCATAGCAAGACCCTGTACCAAATATAGAGAGAAGATGATAGATAGATAGATAGATAGGTAGATAGATAGATAGATAGATAGATAGATAGATAGATAGATAGATAGATAGATAGAGTGATGATTACAAGTACAACACTTTTCTGAGTTTTCTGAGTCTTTCCAATAAACCATGGAGTCTGAGGAAAGGTTACTGGAGTCCTGACATTTGCAACTACTTTGGACAGAAGCAGGGCTGGCATGGAGACCTGGGACTTGAAGTCATCATCTGAGTTGGGGCCTTCTTAGAAGACAAAGCCTTTTAACTCGTGGGATCTCTGTTGATTGGGGGGATTAATGTCAGGATTGAAATAAAGGATAGGACACATAGTTGGTGTCACAGTAGGACAGTTATTGGAAGGACACAAGGTGTTAGGGCACCTAGAGTCTGACCCTGGGAAGTTTCCACCACCACAGAGTAGGAGGGACTTGGGAAGGCACACCAGCAACCTCAAAGAACACACGGTAAGGAAAGGCTGATCCAGCAGGGGCTTTCATCGTGTGCGGAGCTGTGGCTGAGCTCGGTGCTGAAAGTTGAGAGGAAAGCGGTGCAGACTGAGGCAACAGGACTTGCACTCGCTGCACCACCTTGGCGCATCAAAGGCCTCCACCTCATTTGAGCGGCTCGGCTGACGTGGACTGACGGAAGCATCAGTACCACGTGTAGCATGCTTTCCTGCAGCCCAGCATGGTAGCCTAAGTTTAGGAGCACAATGAGGAGAGAGACTGATGGAGGATTTTGGGAGTGTGGAGCAAGGCAGGTTAGGAAAATGAACTTTTTTTAAAAAATAGGGTTTGGAATGTTAGACTCAGTAAAAGTGTGGACCATAGCATCTAGGTCAGAAGGGAACAAAATGAAGCCAGCAAAAGGGAGGTGGGGTAGGGAAAGGGCATATGTAGAGGACTGGAAAAATCCTAAGACAGAGGCGGGTTCAGCGAGAGCGGCTTCAGGATACTGGCAAGGAGCAGGGTCGTGCTCACGGAGGAGGTGGTCAGTGCCCGAGCTGGCGCCACCTGAGGCAAGGACGAGGTCTGGCGCGCTACGGGCTGAGTGCATCCCGCACCTCCCTAACTTTGAATGTGATTTTGTCTGGATCTCGGATCTTCGGGAGTTTATTAAGATTAGGTGAGGCTATGCGCTGCGGCCTTCATGTGCTGTGGCAGTAGCACCACGGGAAGGGGAGCAGGCCCTCTCCAGCTGTCCCCTCCCTCCCTTCCCCCTTCCCCCTACTGGTGAGAAAGCAGCCATGCACAATCCAGAAACAGAGCTCTTGCTGGAACTTGACCACCTTAGAGTCCTGATCTTGGGCTCTCTACCTCTCCAGCTACAAGAAGATAAATTCCCATTTTAAGCTGTTATTTTGTTAGTGTAGGGCTGCCTACAGTGACTGTCACAGTCAGTGCCACGATGGTTCATGTGGAGAAATTTTTTGAGGAATTTTTGAAAAATTGTTTGTGTTAACAAACTTTGCAAAATTATAAATAAAGGTTCGTTTTTCTGTGAGTTGAGTTAGTCTTGCCCATCACGCAGACTAGCTACCACCTAGCCCCGCTTTTGTTTTCTTGTCTACCTTTCTCATTCCTGTCGTTGTGTCTCTCCAGGAAGAACCATTTGCAGTAAGGCCGACGGATCCCTACAGTGAAGTCCAATTTGTTGATCTCTTTCTCTTACGATCTATACCTCTATCTTATTTAAGAAATCTTAAAGATGTGCTTTGTAACTCAGGATTTTGCTAACAATAGATATCAATTGAGAAGAATTCATATATTGGGAGCCAACTTGATTGAATTTAAAGAACTATTAGTACTATCATTTCTCTTTATATAAATATGGCCTTGTCTCAGCTTGATTCCTCATAGGATTTCAAAAGATTCCTCAAAAAATTTCAAATAAGAAACAAGATTACTAGAAACTGCTGCAATTTCTTTTTTTCCCTCTTTCCTTTTATGATACTGGAGCTTTTCACACTCAGAGTGCATACTTTACCTCTGAGCTAAACCCCAGCTGTGTGCATTTTATTTCTTAACCTTCTTCTGGTTCTTAAGTGCACTGCCCATTTCTAGGGTCTTGACTATCATTATGGTCGGCCAGAGCACTCACTAACTCCCTTGAAATTTTTTTCAGGGACACAAAATGGCAGTGAGCACTGTCACTCCCTGGAGCAGAGACACCTCTCAGCCACTGGGCTGCCTACTCCTGTGCCTGGCGCAATTGCTTGTGGCCCTTCTGGACTCTGTGTCAGGTTTCTTTGTGCAGGGTCTCTGCACACTCCATGCATTTGTTGTCTGCTCTGCTTGCTGCAGAACAACCTTGAAAATCTCCCCGGAGGATGCAGCTGGCTTGATCTGTGAACCCCCACATTCAGTATCACCTCGTGTTCCGCAGATGTTGGCTCTTGGTAGTTTCTATCTCTCGTGTTAGCAGTCAGCTCCTTTCACAGCTGTCTGGCCATTCCTTTCCTTTTCTCTTCCTCAGCAAGAAGAGTCTCATTTAGCTCCTGGTTTTGAAGACCGGAGATCCCAGCATCACAGTGCAGACCCTGATGGGCCCCTTTTGGTGCACCATGGCAATGGCATATGTCTCTGTCTTCCTGTCTTTTGTCACAAGGAAACTTTGCAAGAACATTTTGAGCTTCTTATGGGGAACACATACACGTGGGAGCTAGGCATGGGTGGCAGCTCACTCTCCTAACATCTTCTTCCTGTCTCCTGAGCGCAGTAGATCGCCTCCTCGTTCTCTCATGCACCCAGCTCCCGGGGTCCTGGAACTTATCTCTTCTCTTCCTCCATTAGAGGCCACTGCTGTCCCCAGTGGGGTTGGAGAGCTCCACTGTGGGCCTGCTGGCCCAGGCCAGGTTCCTGGCTCCTTCTGTGGGGCTCACATGCTCCTATCCATAGGGACCAGCATTTTCAGGGTGCCTGCCTCCTGTCTATGTTAGATTTCTCATCACTGTGACACTGTACCCACCACCCACAACTGAAAGAGGAGAGGTTGAATTTGTTGCTGGTTTCTGTCCATGGTCAGCTGGCACCAAGGCAGGGATGTCATGGTAGCAGGGGGAGGGGCAAGGCTTGGCTCATGGCGGTGGGGAGGTAGAGCAGGGACAGAGTCAGAGTTAAGGGGCAAAGGGAAAGACCTGGAGCCGGGCACACATCTAGGAGTGAGCTCCACCAACCCCAGGAGTGGATCCCGAAGCCAACCCAATCACAACTCTAATGGCAACACTGCCAAACCCATAGGAACTTGCACTGCGTATCCTGCCTTATCACCCAGTAGAGACACCCTCTGCATTATCTAGTGTCTCTCATCTTCTTTTTCTGTATTATTATTATTAATGTATTTTGTGCAGGGTCTCACCACTCAGCTCAGACTCGTAGTGATCCTCCTGTTTTCAGCCTCCTAAGTGCTGGGATTATAGGTGTGTCCCACCATGCCTGGACACGGTAGCCAGCTCAGCATGCCGGGATGGGGGGGGGACAGCATGTGGTGCCCGTGATCGAACCCTGGTCCCTGCACTAAGCAGGCACTTAGTCTGTTGAGCTATCTTGCCTGGCCTCATCTTCTTACCTCATTAGTATGTTTAAAATGTAGAGCTTGAGTGTGTTGTGCAGACTACTCAAACGTGGTGGATACTGGTTTTACTTACAAACTACTCATGACTTGAGTGTGCGAGGTGGGTATGTGATGCTTCACAGCGTTCTCTCTGTCCGCGTGCTGCCAAGGGGGTGTGATGCCATTCATCCTCAAACACTGGCTGATGAAAAAAATATTTTCTCCTTGAGAGAGCTAGAAGTTTCCTACCCTGACCCAGTATTCCAGCCCTTAGATTACAGTTCCCAGAATGTTACGTGCAGAGACCCTTAATTGGTGATTCCCGCTAAGCAGCCCTCCTGTGGCAGCAGCTCACCCGTCTGCTGACACCTGGCCACCATTGCTCTTGGTGGCCCTCACCCATGGCTGCTGCCCTCTCGTGTCCAGCCCCGGCACCAGGATTAGGGCTGCTCCCTGTTTGCTGTGCCTGCTGCTCTGAATTTTATGCAGGCTAGCTCGACGCAGTCCCCACTCAGAGATTCCTGTGACATCTCCCAGTCCTTCTCCTCGTCTGTACTATAAGGTCTTTGGTAATCGCACAGGGTCCTCACCACCCCAAGTCCTGTTTTTTAATTTGACACAAGGTTGACACAAGGTTGCCTAGTGACTAACAGCTGGCCTGAACCAGACAGGATGTTTTCCTCAGGACCGAGTTCATTTGCTTTAAGCACTGAGGCCCAGTCCCACCTACACACATTTGATCAATTTCCTAACTTTCCGTGGCTCCCAACTCTTCACTAAAACTTATTCTATGTACCAAAACATATTTGACAAAATTAAAGGTGATATCAACCACAAAAGGGGCCACAGAGTTGAATTTATTGACCATGTATGCAACTGAGTGAAAGTAAGCTATCGACTATATAAAAATCCTTGCAAATCATTGTTTTTCAGCATGAATAACAGAGACACACTAAATCTTCACCAGTAGCTAAATGTGTAAGTTGTGATAGATTGCTAGAAATAATACCCAAAAAATGTAGGCTCAAAATAAATGTGCTAGATCTCCAAGCATTCACCAAGCTAAATCTTGAAAATAGAACCAAGTAGAAATGGAAGTTGTAGGAAGTTGTAGGAAGTGCTATTGGCATACAATATAAAGCCTGGGGTTGGGAGTGGGGCTCAGTGACAGGTACAGCACACACTTAGCATGTACAAGGCTTTGGGTTCAATCCCTAACAACAAAAAAGAAAAAACAAAAGCAAAAATCTACTAAATATTTATTATGTACACATACATATAAGAAAATATAAAAATACAGTGACACAGCAGTATGAGAATAGTAGTGCCCTGCAGAGAGGGCAAGGAGTGGGAAGGAGGCAACATAAAAGGAGTTTCCAGTGGACCACAGACCCCATGAAACAGATGTGTCTAAGTACGTGCATTGTAAAATCCAGATGGCAGGTGATCGTTGCTGTGTGTTGGGGATATTTCAGAGGGACACTCTTCTGGGCTTCTGGAACAGTGTACTCTCACTTGGATCTGGAATGACCCCTGAGGCCCCCATGTTGAAGACTTGGTCTCCAGCTTGGCACAGCGGGGGATGATGGAACCTTGAGAGTGGGTGGAAGTGAGGTCACTGGAGGCGTGTCACTGAAAGGCATTGTGGGACTTCTTCGTTCTCATTTTCACTTCCTTTATGCCTTTATGTGATATTTTGCTCTGCTACACATTCCCTGCCATAATGGAGCCAAAGCAATGGGGCCAGTCATTTGTGGACTGAAACTTCCATAGCTGTGAGGTGAAATGAACCTCTTCTCTTCAGAGGCTGATTATCTTATGTATTGGTTGAGGTAAAAGAAAGCTACCTAACACGAGGTAACCATCAGCCTCTTTCTGAACGGCCCTGAACTGCTTGTGGGTTGCTAGATGACTGGTTAAACCTCTCAGGCTGGGTAGATAGCTCAGTAGAATAAGCGCTTGCCTGGCAAGCGCAAGGTCCTGAGTTCAATCCCTGGTACTAAAGGAAAAAGAAAAAACCTCTTTCCCCCCCCCTCTTGCTCTTCTGTGCGAGTTCTGCCAGCAGCCTCAACACCTGGCAGCTTCTAGCAAGTGCAGCTTCGCAAGACCTACCACCATGCACTGTGTGGAAAGCCCTGAATGATTCCTGTGTGCATTAAAATCAAACACGCTACACAAAAGTGTTTCCTCCCTCCTTCCCTCCTACCAAGCACCCTGGGACCCAGGTTTTCAGTCTCTGCCTGGATGTGGTTCTAGCATTCTCTCCCCTAAGATTGCTTCAGTCCTCTGTCTAGGTCCAGAATTGTCTGCGTATGACATCTGCTGACTTTTATCAAAGTCTACAACATTATGGTGGGCTGTCAAGTGGACTGTGAATTCCTTATGAGTCCCATTAGCCTCTGAGGGGGATCAGCCTAGTCCCCTTGTGACACAAGTGCAGGGAATGTTTTATTAATGAATGCAAATCCATGTTTCTGAAGCAGTGGTAAGGCCATCTTCCACACTAAATTATCCATCCAGGGAATAGAATTTCTGGATTTGGAGCACTTCAATCACATGGAATTAATTTCTTGCCATCTTTCTAAGTTCTGAATTTAAAATAAATAAATTCATTTAAAGATTATGGGAAGGTTTTTTAAGTGCATGTTTAAAACTGTGTAGCAACGAGCTATCTGTTTTATAGCACATTTTAGTAAATTGATATTTTAAAATGTCTCTGCTCCAGGAACACCTAATCTTTTGAGTCGTCTTGGCTTCATTTGAAAACCTAATGGAAGACATAGAACTTCTCACAAGACAAAAGCCCATAATAGGCAGATTATTTCAAAATTGTCAACTCTATTGTTTTAAAATAATGACTCTGCTTTAAAGGAAATAAGAAAATAGCTTATCCTGAGTCAAATATAAGGGGCTGCAGCCCAAGAACACAGAGTCGAGTTACCCTGAATAACGTGTTCCACTGGAGAGGAGGATACGTGGGCTTTTATAGTCACAGGACCAAGAAGTCATAAACTAATGCATTCACCAATTACGCCGGCCAGAGCTTCTGACAAGCAGGCTACAGAAAAGTGGGAAATCTCTCCCACAGATTTCGCTGTTATCTTCCAGCATCTTCGCTTCACAGTTGGAGGAGGCTACACACTTGCTAAGCTGATTAACAACATTCCCAGAAGCGTATCCAGCGGACACAAGAATGTTAGGTCAGATTCTAACGTTAATGTAAACAAAATACTGACACTGACAATTTGAAGGAAGGGTTTTTTTTTTTTTTTCTCGCTGTTCCAGAGGTTCCAGCACATGGGTCACTGGCCCCAGAGCATACACATCATGGCAGAGGGGCGGGACAAGGGACAGCTGTTTACCTCAGAGCAGAAACAGACAGAATGGAAGAGCCAGAGAGAGAGAGACAAAGGG
>NW_004524599.1:15278342-15293901 GCF_000260255.1 Octodon degus
AGCATGTTCAGCTATGAATTCATCAATAAACTAATCCGCTGCTGTGTTCAGTGCTGTACTCTCCCTCCCTTCCCCGTAGCCCTTCCTCTGAACACAGGAGACTTCTGGGGCACTTTAGTTTGAAACCGTAACAAGCAGTTCCTGCATGCAGCACAGAGAACCAGAAGTTACTTTAGATTTGAAACTTTATGGTCAGAACGAATCATAGAGATAGGGACTTCTCTCTCTTTAAATATGTGAAAACAATCTTGGTTAGAAAAAAGGTATAAATATTTTATTCTATTTACAAGCAACAGTCAACTAACACAGAGTTGTAAGAATAATGAACAGACACCAGCTAACAAATGTTACGGGGCGGGGGTGAGGGCCCAGCCGCCTAAGCACCTGCCTGGCCCGCGCCAGGACCCAGGCTCCACCCCGGGTCCCGCATGCCATGCCAGCCCCAGGATCCTGGGAACGCCATGCTGGCCACGAAAAGTGGGCATGGTGGCGCACACTTGTAATCCCAGTGCTGGGAAGCTGAGACAGGAGGATCGCCGTAAGTGTGAGCTGCATAGCGAGACTCTGTACCAAATCAATTTTTAAAAAATCAATTTAAAAAAAAATAGTCACAAGATAAGATTACAATAATTTATGGGGCCAAGGCGATGGCTCAGTGGAATAAGTGCTTCCCTGGCAAGCGAAAGGGCCTAAATTCAATCCCTGGTTCCGTTAAAAATAAATAAATCAATAAATAACAACAACAACAACAACAACAACAATAATAATAATAATTTAAAGGTCTTTCTTGGCTTTCTAGAATCAGGCAACAATTCATTCCACAAAATAGAATAAATGTTCAAATAAGTGTAACAGAAGAGGGTGGTTTTATAGATGGAAAAGGAAGAACACGAACAAACAAAGCCAGAAAAGGGTTGATCGTTTAAGGTCCCTTTTTTGTAAGATGGGACTGGGCAGACGGGACATAGAAGATAACTGAGAGCCCCACATCGGGCGGTTTCGGGTTGGTTGTCTTGTGTGGAGGCGGCAGCAGAGGCAATCCGTGGCCAGGCCACTTGCGCCGGTCTGCTCCGGCCATTCGATGGGTGGCTTTCTACCTCTGATTTCCCTGAAGCTGAAACATACAGCTTAGTTTCAGCTTGGCGATATTTGGAGCCTTAGCGTGAGCAACTCGCTGTGATTGTTAGTCTGGCTCCTTGAGGCTCACTGCAGGTGCTTGCTGCAAAAGAACAGCCTCTGACAGCTTGTCCTTAACGTAAATGAGACCCAAACGAACCAAAGGTGTGAGGTGCCACCTGCCTTGGACTGGAGATACAGGGAGCCTGGGTCCTGAGGTCCAACTTCCCCAGGTTCATTTGCCTTAAAAAAAATTCAACATCTATTCAGCAAGTGGCCTACTCACTCCCATAGAAGCACCAGCTTCCCCCCGAGACGCCTCTCCGCTCCTCTGTCTGCAGGCGCTGAGCCACACAGAGCCACTTCTGTGTAAGAATCCTGCTGACAAGATGGTAATGAGCACCTGTGACATCTTCAGCTTGGCAAAGTTCTCACCTTGTGTCAGTCTAGTGTCTTAGTTACACCAACCCAAAGAGAAAAGGAGCCAGCTGCAAGGGCCATCCCCTCCCCTGAGCCCCGCAGCCCACCCAGGTGCCCCCCTGGCGACACCCACAGCTGCCACCCTGTGTGCATGAGGATTCATGCTGAGTCTCGGGCTACAGGCAGGACCGCAGCCTGGGCTGTTCATTGTGCTGTTTGTGCGGAGCCCTTGCACCTTTGTAAACTCACTCCTGGGGACAGAGGTAATCTCTGCTAGACTCTGAGTGCCAAGGTCGGGTTGACTGAAAAATGTACAGAAAACCCAAACAGGACAGAGGTACTGGAGAAGCTGCCTGGCTGCCCCAGAACTGCCTTTCTCTTGGGGACTCCTGTCATTAGGAATCTGGAGATTACAAGAAACTGGAGTACCATTTTTATTTGGATTTTTAATTTAAATGTTGCACTGGGTTGAGGATATCTCTCATGGTAAAATATTTGCTAGTGTGGGTGAGGCTCTAGGTTGAATCCCCAATACTAACATACATACATCTCACACTGATTCTCTGAAAATTACCCAACCTCAAAACACTGAACCTCATCAAAATAATAGTAAAAAATGAAGCGGGATGTGGTGGCACTTGTCTGTAATCCCAGCATTCAGGAGGCTGAGGCGGGAGGATTGCTACTAGTTCAAAGCCAACCTGGGCTACAAAGCAAGAACCTATTTAAAAAAAAAAAAAAGGCAGGGTGTGGATATAGCTTAGCAGCATAAGCATCTGTCTGGCAAATGCAAGGTCCCAAGTTCAATCCCTGGTACTGAAAAAAAAAAAAAAAAGGAAAGAAAGAAAAAAGTAAAAAATTAGATTCCATTGGTGGAAACTTAAAATGAATTGATTAACAGGAGAACCTATTTGCCCCTTTGTGGGACAGCTGATTTGGGCTCTTTTGCTTAATCTTTTATTCACTATATATGACGTGATTGAAAAAATACCATGAATGTTTAAATTTTATTATAGTAGAAGATACATTCCCATTAATCCCTCCTCAGACTCACCCCTTCACGCTTACTCCATTGTTCTTGCCCCGTGTTGAGCCCGTGCGGGAAGCGCTCCTCCATCCGTGTCCTCAGTTGTGCCGCTACAGTTCTGCCGATGTCTTGAGTCGATCTGACCTACTTACCCCTAACGGTGACTGGCTCTGCAGAAGAGTGAGCCCAGCGATCACAGCGGAAGGGGCGCAGCGTCGCGTTCTCCAGCTGCCTTCCTGCGGGACGGCGCCCAGCAGCAGCACTCACATACCTTTTCATCACACTCACACAAGAGGACTTCCAGAGCTGCTTCAGAGAGCGACAACAACAATAGGATATGTGTGTTCAAAGCAAGGGGGAAAGTTCTGAGAGCGCTTAACAGCAATATATCTTTTACTGTAATAATTCTTTTCTAAGTATTCGCCGCCTATTTCCACCCCCTTGTGTCCCGAGTCCCGAGAGAACGGCAACTGAAGTATTCACAGCTGAGCCTCAGAACTTAACCTCTCACGGAGGAACTCGAAAAACCCATCTTAACACATTTACGCTATTTGGTTCTAGAAAGATCCGGTTGGAAAATGATTGCCAAGAGCATCATTCATGGGGGTGGGGGACAGTGACTGCGGCTCGGCAGCTCCTGACTGATCCCGAAGCTTTCTGCACACATCGGGTTTCTGGGACCAGCAGGGAGGACGGGCGATGGGGACGTAGAGGAACGGACCTCTTGCTTCAAGTTGGCATCTCACGGACTTGGGTGTAGGTCAAAGGATGGCATTTCCGTGGGCTCAGCTTCCTCTCCTAGAGAACATGGTGCCGTACGACACTAGAGGGGCGCCATTCAGCTCTTTTCTGGCTGTTTCTTCAGTGGCACTTTCCTAGCTAGAAAGGGAGCCTTCGGCATTCTGGAAGGGCCCGCGAGAGTGAGCATGCTCAGCCCTGAGGAAAGTGCTTCCTCCTCTCCTACCTTAACCACCGCTGGACCTTAATTAAAGTAGCTGCTAAAACCAGTGACAGAGCAGTTCTTCCTTGCCCCAGGGCTGAGGACAACTGGCTGTTTCAAAGCTACAGAAGCGCCTTAATTAGAGGAAGAGTTCACACTCAGGTCTGATGCAAAACAGACTGTTTACAACACAGAACCTGAGGGCTGCTGAATTCCGGTATAGACCCGGCCAGAGACTGCGCAGCAGAGAAAATTGGGAGGCCTGGGGCTGGGAACCAGCAAAGCTTGGGGGCGGTGGCTGAGTCATTTTCCTCGGGGGTACTGAGGATTTCATGAGCACATTCATCTGGGGAACCCAAGAGCCCTTGGATCACTTGAGGAGGCGCTTGCCCAGCATACAGAGGCCCTGGGCTCCGCCCCCAGTTGCAAAAACAAAACAAACCCCACAAGAATAAAGGTGTGTTTGTGCAGGAACACACCAAACCAGGGCCAGCAGGGCTTCACACCAGGAGAGCTAATTAGGCAGGCACTGGCCCTGCCCCAAAGGGTTGGGGGAATAAAATGCAATGAGTGAGCCTAGAGGACCGGTACTGTTGTGACTTTGCTTTTGATCCTTTCCCCTTATTACCATTAGAAAGTCAGACCTCTGGGAGTAAAAGCAAATAGAAAGCAGACCTCCACAGAGCAGACCCAGAGAAAGGTGTTATTTCAGTTCTTCACTGAGTCCTCCTAGGATTGTGATAGGTTGTGGCTGCCACTAAAGGGAAATGTAAAGGATAATAAATGCTCAGCCAAGATCAAAAAGGGAGTGGTGCTCCTAGAGATGGAGGAAGGAAGAAAGCAGCAGCTGAAGGCCTAATCTCGCTCCGCGGGGCCACCAGGCTTAGGCTTGTGCGCCTTTTCTCGCGGGTCCCCGGAAAGCAGCAGCAACCAGAGCCACCTTAAGAACAAGAAAAGAAATTCGTCCTTCCCACCTTGCAAGCATGAGTTTTTGTAACCTCAGTTTAGTCACTACCCTTGGTTTCCGTTGACTTTGAGTCTCCCCCTAAAGCCAAGAGCAGCCACACACTTTCAAAACTGAGGTTGTTTGAAAGGACTATGCCAACATGCGGCTAATTCAGGAAGACAGGACTGGGAAGATCGGAACATAGCGAAACCTTCTGGTCAGTCCACTGTCCTCAGTCGAAGAGAACAGGTATTTGGACGTGTGAGCTGCACAGCAAAATATCTGTTGTGACATGCAAAAGTCTCGTTGCATGGGCAGCATGGAGATCATTTAAAAATGAACTAGACATAATAAAAATAGATTCATGCATTGTCGAGTGGATTCTGTCCCCCCAGAACCTCGGAGCTCTCTACTCCTGGCTCCTTTGATGACTGCAGAGCCTTAGGAGGACTCAAATCGTTGTAGGCGGCTAAATGAGCAGAAATATTACACACAGTCAGACAGGGAGAGGCCCTCAAGGAGAAGCACGGAAGACAAGATACCTTGCAACTGTGAGAGAGGGGTGCTCCTGCTGTGGGCCAGACCTAGAGACCAAAGATCGGACAATTGCTCACCTCCCTAAAGATAAGCACCTGGGATTGATTCTCATCTTGAGGAAGCCAGGAAGAGTCACTAATCCAACTGCTACCAGCTGGCTACTGCATAAACCCCTGTTCTACATTCATGCCCACTTGCTACGTGACTCCCTTCCTCATTTGATCCTGGACTTAATCACTTTTACCTAAGCAATGCTGCTTGTAATCTCATTGGTTGACCATAGTGTTGTCCCACCTCATGCCCACCTAAGCGAGTTCCCATGTTCGCTACCTTAGAACCACATGGTGTTACTCTATAAAAGTCCCTGGAAGAAACAGCTTCCCAGGGACAACCGGGAATAAATATTCCCCCAATAAATATTCTGCTCATAACCTCGTCTGTTCCTAAAGTTCATTCTTTGGTTTTAGAGAACATGAACTCATCCCAGGTACCATTCAGGTTGGGAGTTTCATTCCCCTATGTCAAAATCAAGCAAGGGGCACATTAAAGGGGAGGGACAAACAGTTCTCTGGAGTTTCCAGGAAATTCTGTCTCCTGCCGTGAGATGTTCTGAGCTTCTGACAACCCAAACAGGGGACACGACAGAATTTTATACTCAAGAGCTGGTGCAGCCGGAGATGTCTGAGCCCAGCCCAGAGAGGAGGCAGGCAGGATTATAAGAGGCTCTCACGGTCTAGGGCTCCCCAAATAAAAGCAAATGAGGACATCTACCCCGGCAAGGTAGATGAGCCCTGAAGAGGGCTCAGGTGCAGAGATGTCTGGGGGGACCTGAGGGGGAGGTCACAGTGGTGATGGTTCTGGGGTCTGGAAGAGAATTTTTCCTCGAAGGAAGCAGCCCCCCAATGTTGGGCAAGAAGAAAGCTGAATTATGGGTTCTGAAAGCAAAAATAGGGGTCCAGGGAGCCCACTGAGCCCCCAAAAGGACTGGAAAAAACAGGAACAACAGCCCGCCAGCCCACTGGAATGAGCCCTGTTAGATCGCGACGTCACCCAGTGGCATCAGAAAGAGCAGCTGGAATCCCCTGCTTCACCGAGTTCTGCAGCTAGTGTTACAGGCAGCTCAGCTGAGTAGAAATATTACACACGCACAGGCAGGGCTAGGCCCTCAAGGGAGCCAGTGCAGAGGACGGGACACATGGCAATGGCGGGGGACACAGAAACTTCCGATGAGGGTCAGCCCTGAGGACAAAAGTGGAAACACATGCACCAGGGAAAGCAGGGAGTAATATTCTGAGTAGGTATCTGCGGGTCAGGTTGAGGGAGCCAGGAAGAGCCGCTAACCCAACCCTTCCCTGCAGGAAGAGCTCCTGTTCTGTCTCACGCCCACTTGCTACGACTCGCTTCCCCATGTGCCCCTGATTTAATCGATTTCACCTGAATGATTATGCTTGTAATCATTAATCTTACTGGCTGACCTCAGTTTTGTCCACCTCATGGCCACCTTGCAAGTGACCCTCTTTTCTCACTTCAGCCTGCCACACCCCACGACTCTACTCTATAAAAATCCCTTTAAAAGGCAAGGCCGTCTGTACATCTCTCCCCTCAAACAGAAGCCTTCTTCCCCCAATAAACATATTCTGCTCTTTTTTTTTTTTTTTTTTTTTTTTTTTTTTGCAGAACTGGGGATTGAACTCAGGCCCTTACACTTTCCAGGCAAGCGCTTATTCTACTGAGCCATCTCCCTGGCCCCAACATATTCTGCTCTTAACCACCTTTATTCTTAAAGTCCATTCTGCAGTGTTAGAGAACACAAACTCCTCCCCAACATCTAGCAGTCGGGAGTTTCTTTCCCCTCTATCTCAAGGACAGCTGGCTTTTTACTGGGTGAGAACCCGGAGGATTGCAACGAGGCAGACGCAAGGTGCTGCTTTCAATCCTGGTCTCGATGCTCCTGACCTCAGTCGCCCACGTTACTCTTGAGAGCTTGGAGCTGTCACCACCACAGTGGAGCGGTGGCACCACCTCTGTGGCTGTGTAGGGCGCTCAAGTAAGGCAGCATGGAAGGAAAGGCACAGGGCACTCGAGAAGTGGCAGCTGTGTTCTCAAGGCCGCTGGCCTGGGAAGAGCTTGGCCAGAGAGTACTAGGTTACAGTTAGATGGGGGTTAGAGGTTCTGATCTCTGGTTTGTGGTATGGTAAGTAATGATAATAGCCTGCTTTGTTTTTCACACTAGAAGAAAAGATGGAGTGTTTTCACCACAAATAAATGATAACTGCTTAGGGGATCAATATGTGTACCCTGTTCTACACATTAGACAATATCCACATGTATGGAAACAGCACATCTAATGCATAACTTAATTAATTTAAAAAGATAAAGTATATGGGAGGATATGGTTAGGTTAAAATAAAGATTTGCAGGAATGTGTGACATTTCTGGTCTTGTCACAGGTATAGGGGGATGTGCTCACATTAGGAAGGGCAAGCAGGGCCAGGAAGATAGCTTAGCAGTCTAAGTGCCTGCCTGGCAAGCAGAAGGACCCAGGTTCGATCCGGGGTACCACATGCCATACCGACCTCCAAAACCAGGCATAGCAGTACTCTTCTGTACTCCCACTGCTGGGAAAGCTGAGACAAGAGGATCACTATGAGTTTGAGTTGCATAACAAAACCCTGTACCAAATACAAAAATACATAAATGATTAAAAAATGTTTTAAAATGACACGCAAAATGAGGGAGGGCCAAGATCTAGCGTTAATTTGCCTGTGAAGAAAAACAAGGCAGGGAAGAGGACTTTCTCCTGGTAGTAGCTCTGCTGGGTGGACAAACTGTGACAATAGTCTGGGACAATCTTTTTTTCTCAGTGCTGGGCGTGGAACCCAGGGCCTCATGCATGCTTGGCAAGTGCTCACCATGAGCTACACCCCCAGTCCCAGGCCTCTACTCTTGTCGCCACTTGGCCTTGTGGATGACATGGCAGCCAGACTTCTGCTTGAGGCATTCAGGACAATAATGAGGTCTTGACTAAGAAACATTCACTACCAGGAAGTCTGACCACAGGCAGCAAACTCAAGCTGTGTCACTCTGACTGTACTGTGGAATTATTTAGCAGAGCTAATGGAGTGAAACATTCTCAGGGGATTCCAGCCTCTCTTCTCTATTTGATTGATATCAGAATCTGATCCCACGCTGTTGATAATGAAGAATCACATAAGCTTAATATAGCTCGGGTGGTTGGAGTCAAAATGATCACCTCTGATGGTATCTCAATACTACTGAACATGTGTATGTCGGTTGAGCTGTACAGAACACTGGGTTGCCACCACCTGTCCCACACCTTTCCACTGTAAATTTGCAATTTAGCATAATAGTAGTTGACTCTGTGTCTCAGGAGCTGTGCCAAGGAGAGACAGAAAGCAATCTTCATGTTCACCCACTTGGTATGATGAGCACCAAGCTGTGTGCATATGTGCACAAGTATCAAACTGGAATTTTTAACTACATATTGCTCCATCTAATAAGTTTTGCATATGTTTACCTGAGCATCACAGGGGGTAAAATACACCCACAGCACTCTCCTGTTGTAACAAAACAGTAACTGCATATGGGGAACGCAAAAGCCCATCTGTGCCTTTACCCACCTGGCAAGTGAACCCAAGGTACGTGCAGGAGACCCAAAGCAGCAACAGGTAAGCTCTGACCATGAAACAGTCATTACTAAATTTCATTTAGGATTTCTTTTTAAAAAGGAATCTTTTTTTCCTGGTAGAAGTACCCAGTTTAGTGCAATGGCACATGGAAAACCAGACTTGCAAGTTTTGCAGGAGTTGGAAAGTGAATCATCAGATCACTCATGCATGGGTGATGAAGGTGATGAGGACATGGACATCAGCTATGTGGGCCAAAGTTCTGTGCCGGTGAAATGGAGCGAGAAGGGCCTGATACAGACACAGAGAATGCAGACCTCCTTGACTCACATGACAAAGAAATCAGCCGTGTGAGCGCATATTTGACGAGTAGAAGTGGTGCAAAATGGTCATCCAAATGGAACCACCCACTGCTAGAACTAGTTCTGAAGCTAGAGTGAAGATTTGGGCAGGGGCAAAACTGTACTGGACAACATACCAGCGCTGATATTCAGTGTTGGAAATTGCAACAGATGAAAGGCTGCTAGATGCTGTGAAATACACGAATGCCGAAACACAAGGAAAGCGTTCTGTGTGCACCAACAGCCATATAAAAGGTGTGTTATCTAGGGCTCCTCACGAGCTGAGCTGAAAGCACGCAGAGGTCTGCTGGACTACCAGGGCTTCCACTGGCAATCACAGAAATGCAAAAGACCTATGGAAAGATGATGGGTGTGGGCTTGAGGCTTGTAGAATAACAGTGACACTGGGGAGAATTGGCTGTCTTCACAATTGCCTGAGGTTTGATGACGACAGCACCCACCGACAGAGGAAAAGAACAGATAACCTGGCTGCTGTCTGCTCACGGGCTGAGAGACTTGCGGGTAACCGTCAAGCAGTTTACACGCCATCTGAGCACAGGACTGTGGACAAGCATCGTGCAGGATTTCATGGTCATTACAACTTCAGCCACTACATTCCAAAAACCCTTCAAAATACGGCATGCAATTTTATGACCTTGTAGACACAAAGACCTATTAGATTTTTTATTTAAAAATGTGTCCTGGACTCAGCCACCAGGTCCTTATTCACATAGTAGTAAACCAAATGATGTTGCGAATAGGCTTGTTGTTCCCACCTCCAAAAGTAATCAGAATGTGGCATTCAACAATTGTTTTTCCAGTTTCCAATTGATGTTCCATTTGCTAATGGGATGCAAGCTGTCCAGCAGAAGAACTATACAGAGGAACAAAGCAGAAAGTCCAAATGAAATGTTGCAATTTGAAAACAGAGAGTTGTACAGCACAATCTTTGGACTTCAGAAAGATGCTGCATTGGCCTTGTGCATGGCAAAGAAAAACAACTGGTAGCGCTGATGTCAGCAGGGCACCGTGATGGAAAGATGGACAGGGAAACCCCAGCAAAACAGAAGGCTGTGACAGTTGAACGAAATATTGTTTCAACTATCACAGCCCAGGCAGTCTTCATACATGACAACTGCATGTTCTCTACACTGGTAGCACATGGTTTGATAGCATATGGTTTGTTTTCTTATCCTTTCCTGTAGGGCACAGGTGACATCTCTTTGGATTTTCTGCTGCACTAGGTCCTTGTGGTGCTGTGCCTGCTGGTTTACCTGTCAGTTCATTGGTGTGTGCCACATTTTGTTCCCTGAGCAGAAACATTCTGTTTTTCCTCTGCTATAAAAGATCTCTGATGAATTCCATTCCCAATCATCTAAAAAATCTTCCCATATTTTGTTTATATTTACATGGTAGTTCACATAAGTTTTTGTTTCTGATGTTATCTTTTATGCTTTGCCAGCAAGTAAAGAGCTGATATGAAATGTCTCTTCTAAGCACTCATTGCATATTTGATATTTTGATTTATTGATGCCTTATTTTCCTGCTAAAAGCACACTGCACAATGTGGTAGGAAGTGCTGACAAAGCAGAAAGACAAGAGAGGTGACAAGAATGGCCTGATACAGTAAGGGAGAGCCGAGCACACGTGCTGTCACGTAAGCAAGATGTGTGCACGAAACGCGCGGCTGTCATGTGTGAAGACCACCTTGGTGCAGAGTTGAAGCAAAGATTATCTCTGTTGTAGAGTTCTACTGGCATTCCCATCGTGCTTTGAATAAGAATTTATTTTTGACATTATCTTTCAGCTTCATAGGGAAGTACACAGATGATGTGAAAATGTTGATGTTTATTCTAAATGCACAGTACACATGCGGAATTTAATACTTTATTTTATGGATATTTTACGTTCCTGTGAGCTAAACATTATGTAACAAGAACCATCTGACAAAACAGCATGACCAGCCAGCAGGGTGTAAGTTTGTCCTACAAAAAGGCCATGAAGGCAAAACGCAGTGTTGTCAGGGTGAGCGGTGTGTGTGTGTGTGTGCCGTGTTCTGTTGTCAGGCGTGAAGACTGCATTAGGTGTGAAGTTGAGGTACAGATTTTTTTTTGTAGAGTTCTACTAGCATTTTCATTGTAGTTGATATATAAATTTATTTGTGTTATTTTTTAGATATACTCCAAAAAATTAGTAGACATTGAATTTTTTCATGCTGTCTTATAAACACTCAACAAATATTAAAAATTCAATATTTATTTTTGATATTTTTTCCTGTTGAATACTTATTTAATATCATAAAACCCATAAAATTAAAATTAGTAATGCATTAATGGAAATATTCTAAAAACTAAAATTGGGTATTAAACACTCACCATAATATGCCTTTATGACAAAGTTGGTGTTATGCCCTGCAGGCTGCCTTGAACACCCAAAATCTGAATGTGGCAAACCTAAACCTGATAACACAAACAGAAAATCCCACACCATTAAACTTTGTTTCATGCTCAAAATTATCAAAGATGTACAAAAATTACCTTCGGCTAAGTGCATAAAGTCAATATAAAACTTAAGTGAATTTTGGGTTAGAGTTGGGCATCCTCATCACACATACACGCAAGTATTCTAGAACCCTAGAATACCCCAAACCCCAACCCCTTCTGGGGCCAAGCATTTTGGAGGAGGGACCCTAGGCTGATGCTGCTCCACAGTTGAAAAGCCTGTTCCCATTCTCTCGTGCAGTCCTCACCCAGCCCAGTGATGGGCATTGGGTGGGCATTGACAACTGTTCTCTTGTCACGGATAAGAAACAGAAGGTTCACAAAAGGAATGTGACTTATTCAAGGTCTCACACGTGACCTGGAGGCCATGACGGTTGTGTAAACAGGCACGAGATCTGGGCAGAGACGCCCTGCCTCCCACTGGATCTGCCTAGTCTTCAAGTCTTCCTTGGTCCTGAGACTTTTATTCTCCTGGGCCCAGGCTTTGATCTTCAGAAGAAGACCATGAAATGGGATTTTGTGTACAAGAAATCAGACAACAGAGCTGGGGGATTTGTAGTTCCACAATCACCTGGCTCGAATTAATGGAAAATTAAACTTCCAGATGCTTCCTGCGCAGGAATCCTGCAGAGACGCTTTGAACAAGAAAGTCTTGCACGAGGGATGATGGGAGTGAAAGCCTCTTAAGGTTGGCCTCAGGCCCCAGACGTCCTAACACACACAGTTAAAAGGTCCCTGAGGGCAGCACAGTCTCCATCCCCAGTGGAGCCAGGAGGGCTTCATCGCTCCTGCAGCTCCTGTAGCTGGGCTCTCACTCTTGAGTTAAGTGCGAGAGAGTCGAAGCAATGGGGGTCCTTGGTATCTCTGTAAGCAGTGAGTGGCTCCCTCTAATTTATTTGCTGAGTTATCCTGAAAAATAGAAGATTTGTTTCTGATGCTGTTTCCAGCTAAAGCTGCATCTGTGTTCTGTTTTAGATTAGGTAGGTCAAGTGATATAATATCGTTGCCAGCAAGCACTCCTGAGTGGACACAGCCTCTTTGGGGAACTGCACATGATTTCCCTAAAGATGGTCTGTTGCTCTACTTCTAACCATTGTGGTTCAGATCAGGCCATGACCACCTCCGTGTCATGGGAGTCTAGCCAGTCAGAACATCATAGTCCCTCTCTCCTTTTGGGACACAATATCCAACACCCACCACTTATAGGAGTACAGGTTTACCTGGGGTCGTGTTTTTAGGCCACGGCCCACCAGCTCCAGGCAGGATGGCAAGACAGATGGGCACAGCCGGGCTCAGGGCACAGCAGGCAGAGGCAGAGAGAGGAGGGAGACCAACCCCTCCGGGCCCGTCTCAGAGCCTCCTCTTCTGAACAGGCCTCACTTCCTAAGAGCATAGTTAGCTATGAGCCCATCAGCGGACTAACACTGAGTGTGAGCCTAGCAGTCCTGTGGCCTGATAACCTCCTCAAACTCCTGCTTACACCGTATCAGGCTTTGACGGGACCTCTGGGTATAATCCATAACGTAGAGCTTTAGGGCCTTCCCAGGGAGCCAGAAAAACAGATTCAGATATGGTATCTGAGCCAGCCTGTGGCAAGCAGAGGGAAGACACCCAACTGCGATCTGTTGGAGCTCTGAGAGAAGAAGGCATCCTCTCTTTGCTGGAGTAACCAGCAGTAAACAAAGAAAACACCACATGGAGTCTAAGGAGGAAGGTGGCACTGAAGAAATGAAACTCCACAAGAGGACAAAAACCAGGAATCAGCCGTGTCTAAAGCCTGGCAAGTCGTAGTCGTTCTGTCTCCTGAGCTGACCAAGCCTCCTTTCACATAGGCCAGTTTGCCTTGGCTTTCCACAGCGTGAAAAAATGCTTGATGCTTTCACAGAGTAGATGATTTTGCTGCGGGCAGCTAAATTAGATAGAAATACTACAGGCAGCCAGAAGGGCCGGGCCTCAAGGAGACAGCACGGAAGGCCAGATGCTTGCAACTGTGAGAGAGACGACACTCCCACAGTGGGCCGCGGGACCTCAAGACAGAAGCCTGCATGAACGCACACCTCCCTAAAGGTAAGCATCTGGGGCCGATACTCTAAGTAGGTCTCTCACCCTGAGGAAACTCCAGAGTCACTCAGCCAGCCCCCTACAGGAAAAGCCTCAGTCTCGTGTTCATACTTGCTTGCTGCCTGACTCGCCTTCCCATTCCGTCCTGGATTTAATCAATTTTACCCGAGCAATTGTGCTTATAATCTTACTGACTGACCATATTTCTGTCCTACCTCGTACCCACCTAGTGAATTCCTATGTTACCCACCTTAGACCGGCCTTACCACATGCTTTTGGTCTATAAAAACCCCTGGAAAAGCCAGAGTCAGGAGCAACCCACTCGGGCCCTCTTTCTGTCCCTATCTTGGACAGGAGCTTGCTTTCTTTCTTTTTTTTCCCCATTTTCTCATTAAAATGTCTTTAATGCCTATTAAAATGTATGCTACAGATGCATGTTCTTCACGGTAATTGAAGCCTTCAGAGCGACGCTTACTCTAAGATGCTCTTAGTGTCTCTTTGGAAATTATTTTTCATTCCTTTAGGGTTTTACAGCTGCTTTTCTCATTATCTGCCACATAAAGCTTTGTCCCACTGAAGCCACTCAGAGGGAAGTCAGGTTGGGGGAGGCCCAGCCAGCCCACAGTGAGCCAGCCTTGAAAACCTCGTCCCCTGGGCAGGGTGGGGACCTGACCAGCGGACAGCAGCTTTCTTTCCCCCAGTAAATATATTCTGCTCTTAACTTCGATTGGTCCTAAAATTAATTCTTTGGTTTTAGAGAACACAAACTTGGCCCAGGTATTGGGAGTTTGGAAATTTCATTCCCCTATGTCAGTTTCCTTCAGTTTTCTTACTATTTAAGCAAATATGAGAACCTAAAATGCTACTTAAAATAAATTTATTTTTAAAAGTGATCGATGTTGTAGAGTGTGCCTAAGGAGAGTCACATGGAGAGAAAACACTCTCTCAGGCTTTCACAGAGAGCACATTGGCCAAGCAATGGCCGTGACTCATCCACACGGCTGACACTGACAAAGGATCTACAATCTGAGGTGCAGGATCTCAGGATAAATCCTGAGGGCATTTCACTGACCTTCTCAAACCCAAAAGCTACAACTCTCGTTGCATAGGTCCTGCTTTACCTTGGTCTTAACCATCCAGTAGAAAAGTATGAAGACGAAATATAGGAAGTAAAGCCATTTTGTTATGTTGAGCTGTGGGAGACTCAGGTCAATAATTTCTGACATTGCCAGTTAAATATAAGACCCAATGCTATTATAGGCTACTGTACTCTTTTAGAATATTTTGCTGAGTTTACATACCTATAATATTCAAATAATGGAACTTAACAAAAAAAAAGGGTATACAGATGAATGTCCATTTTGTATCTGTGTATTCAGGGTGGTTAGGATAGATATATAGTTACATTCTCTTAATGAATAGAATGATTTGTTCTAATGGTGTTTGTAAATAGGATCTCAAGTCTGCATCTTGTACAGCAATTAACCACTAAGAAGAATGTATGCAGTGTGTTAGTTATTGAAACTATCCTAGCAATTTGATTTGAAACTGTCTCATTGCTATCTGTTTATTAATAAAATTATGGAAAAAATTGAGTCTTATATTAAATTATTTACCTTAAAAAAGATAAAATAAATTCAGTTTTAAATTCTGACACATACTCACTTTAACTTCAAACTCATCGAAGAATATGAACATTTCATAAGAATGTAAACTACCCCATGCCTGCTCAGGTGATACTTTTTTTTATATATCAGAAATCAAACTCAGGACCTTGCACTTGCCAGGCAGGCACTGTGCCACTAAGCTGTATCATCGGCCCCTGAGATGTCACTGTACCCAGCTGTAGATTCTTTTTTCCAACAACTACCCAGGGACAGAATTTTTAGATTAGTGCCATATGAGGTGTCATTTCAAAAAGTGAGATGAGGGGGCCTGCTCCTTAGCTCAGTTCTTTAAGTGGCTGCTTCAACAAAGCAGTCAGGCTCAGGTTGCTGTGGTTCGATCCCCACAACTCAAGCCA
>NW_004524599.1:15294001-15297696 GCF_000260255.1 Octodon degus
CTTTAAGTGGCTGCTTCAACAAAGCAGTCAGGCTCAGGTTGCTGTGGTTCGATCCCCACAACTCAAGCCAGCCAAACCTGCCCTGAAGGCATTCGGAGAAAAAAAAAAAAAAAGGTGAGATGTGACTTACTGTATAATCCACCAGTTCTATTTGTTTTGGAAAAACCCAGTCCCCAGATATGAAAACTGGCCTCAAGCTGTGTGGGCTCAGAGAGGAGGCAGGCAGATTCAGGATTCCCCAGAAGGCATTTGCCGGGCAAGCGCTTCCTGCCCCCAGTATGGCCGCAGCAGGTGGTAAGAGCAGCACTTCCCTGAGATCCGGGTCAGAGAGGAAGCTCCAGAAGGGTCCAGGTGAGTAACGTCACCCAAGTTGCTTCACTTGAAGGTAGCATCACCGATGTGGGCGTCAGGCACACTGCTGATGCCCACCATGCGCCTTTACACTCAGCCACATCCCCAGGCTTTGTGCTTTCCAAATTTTGAGACAAAATTTCCAATTTTGATGACCTGAAGTCATGCAGGTGAGACTTGAACTTGTGATTCCTCCCCCTCAGCCTCTCGGTGTTGGGATGACAGGCGTGTGCCGCTCTGTCCGGCTGGGACCAGGCCTTGGGCCTGGATCCAATCATATCAGATCTAATCATCCTAAATTCTGTAAGTAAATTACGTTGCAGAAATGCTAGAGGCCACCTAGTACACGGATCCCTACCTGCCCCAGACGCACGTTTCTTATGACACCTTTGCATTTCCAGGGCTGCTGTTCTGTGACTCGGAAAACATTGTTTCCTCTTCTCCCCTGGGCAGAGCCCATACATCACTCCTTTCTTCCTTCCTTCGTTCATTCAGCAAATATTTATTGAGTGCCAGGCCCTGTGACAGGCATCGGGGCTCTGGAGAAACATAAATCAAGGGCTCTGTCCTTTAGGGACATATACTAGAAAATGGAGTTTTAGTTGAATGTCTCCAGATTTATGCTGCCAGTGCTTTCCGTCTGATAAAAAGCCTGTCGAAGGCTGTTAACCTGAAGGCCACGCTGCCCCATTGTCCCCTAAAAGCTGGCTCCACATGACGTGCTCTGTAGCCGCCCTGCAGGTGCTGTCAACACTGAGGAAGAGGAATCTCTGAGGAGTTAACAAGACAGGAGCAGCAGCTCGAAGAAACCAGAGGAAAGCTTGATCTCAGTGCATCTCTTTTTGTTCCTGGGTTTAATTTTTATTTCTATCAGTGTGCGCTGGCAGTCCGTAATGAGCCGGTTTCTCAGGCGGAGCTGGGCCCTCACGCAGTGCGTCCTGACACTTTCTCAACCTTCTTCTCCCTCCTTCCCCCTCCATCTCTTCATCTCTTTCCCTTTTGCAAACTATCTGCCTCCTGTTTCCTGTTATTGATACTTTCATTTTGCTCTTTATTAGTATCCTATTAGAAAATCTCTGTGATATTTAAGTTTGAGTGTCTGATTTATTTCATTTAAAATGATGGCCTCAGCGTGTATCTGTTTTCATACAATGACTCCGATCATGGCAGAGTAGTACTCCATCGTGTGTGAGCAGGGCACTTCCTTTTCATTCATCTGTTGGCGGACATAGAGACAACTTCCATTAAGAAACGTGCGCTGGGATCACGGCGCACGCTGGGATCACTGTAACACGATGTTTTTAGCTCTTTTAGGAAGAAAGCCAAAAGATTTCAATGTATTTTTAAGGTGATGATGAAATATGATAGAACAGGGCAATGTCAACGCGATGCAATAAGCTCTTAGTGTGATGGTCACAACCCTTTCCATGGGGCTTGAGGTCCCCCACATGCTGTGGGCCTCGTAGGACAAACTAGTGGGCCTTAGGCAGTCACTTTACTGATGTTATCCTTTAACTTTTGGAGTTTTTTTAAAGGTCAGTTAGTACATTGTTTCTGACAATTTATCTTTCAATGATTTGTGGGGTTTTTTTTTCTCCTTCCTTATCAACTTTGGTTTCCCACCATTAAATCTTTACTTGATTAAAAATGTCACCACAGAGATAGAATATATACAGGGTAAGATTACTGATTTAGGACTTAAAATGAAACATTAATGCTTGAAAGAATATTAAATCATTTTCATTTTAGACTTGGAGAAAATGCTACAAAGATGGTAGAGTCCCCACAGAACCTCACACCCAGTTTGTTTATTATCTTGCCTTGAGTGGGCACATTCGTTACCATGAATGAACCAACACTGACACATGCTTAGGGACGCTCACCTTTCCCCAGATGTCCCCGGTTTTCTCTCAGTGTCCTGCTCCCATCCTAGCACCCTTCCCAGGATGCACATTACGCTTAGTGCTTCTGTCTCCTTAGCTGTGACGCGGTTCAAACTTTCCTTTAGCTGGATGCCCACCCTTTAGGGGGCCTGTGGTATGTCCCACAGTTGGGACTTGTCTGGTCTTCTCATGGCTATACCAGGGCTGTGTGTTTCTAGAAGGATGGCAGCCGTAGAGCAGCCTGCATCACGCTACGTCAGGAGTTCCTACTGTCAGCATGACATTGCTGGGGATGTTGATCTCAGTTGGGAGTGTCTTTCCACTGTAACCTGAGTCTTGGCCCTCTCTTTCCCTCCCCATGCTGTACTCTGCGAGGCAGACACTATGTGCAGCTCACCCCAAAGAAGCAGCAAGTTGCCCCTTGATTGCGGTGTGCTTCAGATTCCCACCACATGACAAAATAGTTGGTGTCATCAATTTGTGAAAAGCTTTCTTTAGGTTCATGGTTTCAGAGGGCTCAATCTGTGGCAGGCCCAGTCACACTGGGGCCTACGGAGAGTGAAATACCACGGTGGCCAGAGTGTGTGACCCAGGAGACTGTTCACATCTTGTAGCAGGGAAGAAAACAGAGGAAAAAAGGAAACAGGGACCCAATGTCCTCAAGGGGAGCCCCCAGTGATATATTTCACCCAACTATGTCCCATCCTGTACTTTCCACCACCTCCCAATAGCACCATTGGCTGGGACCAAGGTTCCTCATCTGAGCTTTTGGGGGACACTTAAGAGTCAAACCAGGACAAAGGCAGAGAATCTACATAAGTTATTTGGATGTCTTATGTATGGAAACTTTGTCTGTTCGGTCATTTAGTCAATCACCTATTTACGCTGCTTTTACTGATTCAGTCATTTACTTTCTCAGTAAGGGCTCATCCACAGTTACGTCATACTTCCTGTTATTACACAGTGGTACTCCCTTTGACTGCTACAATCGTCCCAACCTTGGCCTTTCAGGCCCTTTCTGCTGGCTGCTGTGGCCCTTTGCTGTACTCCTCCTGTGCTGGGCACATCCCCACTTCTGCACTACACAACACTCCAGGGCCACCTTGGATATTTTTTATTCCAGTCCTGGAAGAAACCGTTATTCCAAGGAGTCCTCTTTCCTTTTACATGAGAATGGCTTTAGATACAGACTTCGCTGCTAAGGGCTCCTGTTCCTACTTTGGTGTCAATCACCTCATAAATAATGTGTTTTCTGCAGACTCAGAGTAACAAAAGTTATGGGAAAGAATTTTGACTTCCTCAAAGCAATAAGCAAAGCTTCTTAAATAACCTTTTCCCCCAACTCTTACCTTGTTGATTCTAAATGGAATAAAGGAAAATTCACAGTCAATTGTGTTCTCTTTGTAGTCAAATCCATTGCTATTAGAGTTTCTTCAATGACTAAAGCCCAGAGAGGAGAGA
>NW_004524599.1:15298996-15304117 GCF_000260255.1 Octodon degus
GGTACTGGGGGAGGAGGCAGTTTTCCTTAAGACGTTACTGTATCTTTCTTTAGGATAGACTGTGTGACATTTTTATTACTTCAACCTCTGAACGAAAGTAGCCTTTTCATTTTCAATGATGATAGGTTTTGTAAATGTCAAGTTCCTTATTAAAGAGTCAGAGTTGACATTCCAAAAGTCTAAAGATGATATAGGTGATATGCAAAGTTGTGTGTACAGAACTAGAATGGGAAGCTATTTCGTATCACTTCCACTCTTCCAAAATGAAAATAACCACTTCTCAAACAAGTATCTGAAAGGAAGAAATCAAGCTGCTATAAGCAAGAAGAAAGACACGGGACATTCCAATCTGTGACCTATCCACCTACAATTCAAATATAGAGACTATTCATATACAAATAAAACCTGTGTGAAATCCATCTGATATGATAGCTATCGTACATTTAAGGTTAATTAATTTTGATACCAGTTCCTAGGCATTAACTCTTACAGAAGTTTGGAGACATTTAAAATTAGGTCTCCATCAATTTTAGAAGTCAGAAAACCTTTTTTGTTCCCTTGTGGTCACCAGGGAAACAAAATTATTCAAGTGTGTTGGTGAGTGTGCTCTATCCTTCACTTGTCTTCTTTATTTTCTCAGTTTTTAGTCAATTATACACTGGTGGATTGCTGAACAGGCTCTCAAAAGGAAGAATGACTCGGCTTCGTGGTGCATATGAGATACTGATAGAGATCTAGGGCCACCAGTGCAAGACTGGATGGTACTCACAGGATGCCAGCAGTCCGGAGGCACCTGCCCACTATGCAGCCCAAAGATGCTGCAATCACGTGGCAATAAGGGCCTGGGCTTCTGCAATGTTAGGAGAGGCCTCAAGCCAATTTTTTAAGTATTCAATTTCCCAATTTTGAAAAATTGTCAATTATTTTTCTGGGCCAGGGAGACAGCTCAGTAGAATAAGTGCTTGACTGGCAAGCTCAAGGGCCTGAGTTCAATCCCCAGTTCAGCAAAAAAAAAGCAATTATTTTTCTGGAAACTTCACACATCCTCTGTGAGCTGCATTTGGCCCATAAGGTACCATCTGCAAGCCAACAACTGCCCACAAGAACTTCACATCAGAAGAGGACCTATTAACCACAAGAGCTTACAGTAAGAAAGATAACTGTCAGACCAGGGAGATAGCTCGGCAGTCTAAGTACCTGCTCGGAATGTGCAAAGACCTGAGTCCAATTCCCGGTGCCACATGCCATGCTGGCCCTGGACCCTGGGTGCTCTATGCCAGTCTCGAAACTGAATTGAGTATGGTGTCACATAGCTGTATTCTCAGCACTGGGGAGGCTGAGACAGGAGGATCACTACCAGACTGAACTACATAGTGATACTCTATTCCAATAAGTAAATAGAAACGTAACTGTTGCCTCGGGTGGTGGTCCACTACTTTTATACTACTATTCTCAGAGGCTGAGGCAGAAAGACCACGAGTTAGAGCCCAGCCTGGGAAACACCAATATATTGAGACCCTCTTTCACAATAAAAACTGTAAGTCTGGGAGTGTACCTCAGGTGGTGGCTTTAATCCCCAGCATCACCAGAAAAAGAGAGAAATGAAAGAAGAGAGAAATGTAATTGCCAACTTCAATTCTCGTGCTGACCGTTCTGAGCACTGAAACTTTGGACAAGTATGAAAATCTTGCTTGGCAGCTTACAAATCAAAGTAAACCAAATTGTATAATCTTATCAGACAGCATCATTAAATGATAATCATTGGGCATAGTCAGTTATTCAGCAGATGGGCGTTAAGAATCCTCCATGTGCCAGGTACCACTCGAGCACCCAGGAGGATAGCCCAGACCAGGACGCCTGTCCCAGCAGAGCTTACATTCTGGAAGTGAGGGGGAAGTGAATCAATAAGTACACAAGAAAAACAGTAGGTAACAGAAACCAGCTACATAGAATATTAGAACAGGTCTGGTGGCCTTGCAGGTACCAACTGGTGGATAGATGCACCCTGTTTGAGCATCAGACTCTCTCTCTTCCCCCTTTTGTTCTAGGTCCACTGTGCGGTCACTTGTGGCATGTTTTAATAAACAGAAGGCCCATTTATCTAAATTAGTTACATTTTAATCTTCTTGACTAGATTGGCGGGAAATGTGGATCCTAGAGGGACTTAGGGAAACCTCTAATCTAATCAACGACTTAATTACAGGGCCTGGTCAGTGTAGCACATGATGAACTCCACGCATCCTACGTGGATTCCCTTTGGCTTAAATTATAGAGTGGACCATTTTCCAGTGGGTGGCCAGCCTCTGGGAAGAGAGCCTCTGAGGATCTTCATCACTTGCTTGAAACAAGAACTCCTAGCTTCAAAATGAAGCTCTTCCTGCGGGACTATGGGTTCTCCCACCCCAAAGTGCACATTAACAAATACCTCTCCCTAAGGTCAAAAAGAACTTACTTTATTTTCCTTTTGTAAAGCTTTTAATTCATTTTATTGCATATATTTAAGGTGTGCAGGATGGTTGGACATATACGTACACAATGAGCTGATTACTACAGTCAAAGAAATTACTAGGTCCACTGAAGTCCTTCCTTCAAGTGAGTATCTTCTTAAATCCCTCCCTGTGGTTTGGTAAGTGGCCCCTGTAGGCTGAGAAGGAGATGGATTCAAAGCCGGGGAGGCGGCTCTCTGCTCTGATCGCTAACCTATGGCCTCAGGTCATCTGCGAGGTGCAGGCGGCGGGCAGTGGGCTGCCAAGCTGAGGCTGCCATGGCAGGGTGATCTGCGAGCCAACCCCAAAGAGCAAAAAGCATGTGGCTATTAGCATTCTGATTAAACAGCCATCGCTAAGACCCACGGCCTTGGGTGTTCTGCAGGGAATTCCAAACAGGCACGCCAGAAGCAGAGTCGGACGCAGAAAGTCCTCTTTCAGGGCAAAACAGCATTGAAGGAAAACTAAAATGGGTAACTCTACTTAACTTTAGAAAGAGAAATGAAGATGGTATATAATAGTTGTAGAAGGACGATGGTATCTTTACGTAGTATGATCGAAAACTGGGTGAATGTGGCTGTCGAGTGTCACACAACAGAAGCACAGGCTCCCAAAGGCACGATGGTGTGTCCTCGTCCACCTCACCCAGTCTGCACCTGATGACTTCCGGCTCTTCCCTAAAGTCACAATGACCACGAAGGGAACCATTCAAATAGCTTCAGGACATCGAGGCAGTCGCCACAGCAGAGCTAAAGACACCTGTGTACAAGGACTTCTAGAACTGCTCCAGAAGGAGGCAAGAAGGACGGGACAAGCGCGTTCAAGGCAAGGGGGGGCTATTTGGAGGGAGGCCTGCGGCGATGTGTCTTTTCTGCCAGAAGATGTTCAACTGTTCCGCACGGTTTTTGATCACACCTCCTGGAATACACGGCCAACAACTCATTGACCAGGACTTAAGTGCTGTGCACGTGTGAGCTCCTCCCACGACAATGGCAGAAGTAAACTAAAGCTAATAAAAAATGTGAAGTTGAAAAAAATCATTATCATGTAACAAGGGACAACATCACTCTCCACAGCTTGAATGCAGACCTGTCTGCAGCCTCACTCTGGAGTCTTCCGCAGGCCAGGCCCCTTGGGCGCGTCCTCAGCGCCTCTCTCCTCCCTGGCCTCCCAGACTGGCCCTGTGGCCGCCTCCAGAACAGTCCTCTCCCCAGGGGCAGTACTTTAGGCACGAAGCACACAGCACCAAACAACTACAGGTTAAAAACCTCTTCCACTGGATTATGTAGCAGGTACCTGAGCAAATAGTAAAAAATGCAAAAGAACACTGTCAGTGCAGGCATCCCGCAGTGTTCTTTTGCAAAGCCAGAGCATTTCACTTTTTTTTTTTTTTTTTTTTTTTGCCCCAAATAAGACTGGAAATGGATTGCTCCATTTAGGACTTCCATTAATAAACTTCTCAGTATATGAAATGTCTTGAACATGCAGAGAAGCTAGGGTGAAAGGTGCCGCGTTTCTCACCGGCGTGAGCCCTGAAAGCAGGAGAAAATAAGAATGCAGCGTTTGCCTCAGGGCTGGGGTTATTTATACAGCGCGGGCCGGCAAGGTTGGCGCCCGCGCCAGGGCAAGGGAGCACTGTGTCCTGTGGCGAGTACAGACGCGCGCGCCCCGCACCAAGCGCCAGAAATGTGACCTCACGACCTGGGGGGAGGGGGGCAGTCTATCCACTTTCATGGTGTGCACATGGAAGTGGGGTGGCGATGCGGCCTTCCAGTGCTGTGCTTATGCGGCACGTTTGGGAGCCGGGGGAGACATGGCGATTTAAGAAGGGGTGCTGGGGCGGCAGCGGATGCCCGGACCCTCCCGGGACCTGCACCCTGGAATCCGTAAATGCGCCCGAGCCCCTGCTCCTGGACATAAGATTAAACCGTATCTGAGCATGGAAAGGGCTGTGTAGGAAGGCCGAGACCCCGCCACCTGGGGTGCGTGGGGGCTGGGAACGGGTTGAACGAAGCCGGGAGGCCGGACACCTCCGGGGTGAGCAGAGGTCACAGAGCTCCTGCAGGGGTGCGGGCCGAGCCCCACGGCGACCTGGTGTACACGCTCCCAGCGCTACGGGGACCCCGCTGGCCGCACCCGGCTGTGCTCAGTCGCGCGCCCCCTCCTCCCCTGTCGGCCGGGCGCTGGGGCACCAGCGGGTGCTGCGGGCCCGGGCAGCCCGTTTCCCCGCCCCCTCCAGTGGATCCCGGGTGGCGGCGCCGGCGACAGTGGCGCATCCCGGCTGGAGAGGGCGCTCGCGCTCAGGAGCGGGGCGCAGCAGGTGCCGCGGTTACCTCCACCTCGGCGGGGGAGAGGGCGGGCCGGGCGCGGGAGGAGGCGGAGGAGGCCGGGGAGGAGGAGGCGGAGGAGGCCGGGAGCGGCAGGAGCAGGAGGCCGGCTGCTCGCGAGCGGGAGAGCGCGGCGGCTCTGCAGCTGGGTCCCGAGAGCGCAGCTTCCGGGAGGCACCCGAAGTCTGGCGGTCACATCCCGGCGCCAGGGACCGCGCTACCACCCGCAGAGCCGCCGGCGAGGACGCGGTGGCGCGCAGCGCCGGCTCCTCCTCCTCGTCCCGGCGCGCGGCGGCGTGGAGCGGCGG
>NW_004524599.1:15304373-15327395 GCF_000260255.1 Octodon degus
CCCTGCCGCCCGGGGACGCGGCCGCCTCGGCGCCTCTCGGGGGGCGCGCAGAGATCCAGCCGCTGCCCCCGCTGCCTCCGGGAGCTGGCGGCGCGCACTCGGGCTGCTGCGCGCCCGCAGCCGCCCCGAGCCTCCTGTTGCTGGACTATGACGGGTCGGTGCTGCCCTTCCTGGGCGGCCTGGGCGGCGGCTACCAGCGGACCCTCGTGCTGCTCACCTGGATCCCCGCGCTGCTCATCGGCTTCAGCCAGTTCTCGGACTCCTTCCTTCTGGACCAGCCCAACTTCTGGTGCCGCGGGGCCGGCAAAGGCTCTGAGCTGGCTGGGGCCACCGTGACCGGCCAGTGGGGCGACCCGGGCAACTGGACCAGTCCCCCAACCACCCCCTTCTCCACTGCCGCCTGGGGAGCCACGGGCAACAGAAGCAACAGCAGCAGCGTGGACGGGGGTGACATGCCGCCCCTCTCGTCCCCTCCGGACAAGGGGGACAACGCCTCCAACTGCGACTGCCACGCGTGGGACTATGGCATCCGCACCGGCCTCGTCCAGAACGTGGTTAGCAAGGTAAGGGCAAGGAGCGAACCTGTCCTTCTCAGGAACCCTGTGTCCCCCTCGGTCACCTCTACCATCCCTCCCGCCCTCTCCTGCAAACTGAGGTTCAGGGAAGAGCCAGAAGGGGACGACCTGAAGTCCCCAGAGTAGTGCTAGTGTGTGTGTACATGCGTCCCATCCTGCATTGACTCCAGAGCCTTCTGTCCCACAGTCAGACGCGGTCACTTGGCCTAGAGCCGTGACGCTGCATCCTGTCTCCCAGGGGGCACCTTAGCTGTCCTAATCCACACTCCGACTCGTCCCAATGCCGTTCTGCAAAGGACGCCCCTCCCCCACCCCACTAATGTCCCCCATGCAGTCCTGGCTGGCACACCCAGAGCTGAGGTCCCTGCCCTGTCACCAGCCGACCTAGAGGACTCACCTCACTCACGGGCTGCCCGCTGGAGCCATAACGCTGACAGCTTCCTCCGGGGCTCACTGTCCCGGGTGGTTCTCCCACAAAGAAATCTCCATCCATGCAAAACAGCGCCCTGTGCTCACATGCTCCTCGTCCTGGCAGACCTCAGCCATCCCACACTGGGTTTGGACAGAGACCAAAGCCCACTAAAGAGCAGGAGTTACAGCCAGAGAGCAGAGAGCATTTGAAAATTCCCTTCCACCCCTCAAGCTCTGCCAGCCCCACTATGACTAGTCCTCTCCATAGATGCCTGACCTCTGACTGGGACACCCTGGCATTCTCACCAGTGTGACCTCGGGACTTCCGTAAACATGCTAGGGTATAAGCTGGGATGACTGCAGGGCACTGCTGCTCTGTGCAGCGCCTGCTGTGGCCCGAGACACCGAGTGTCTGCAAGCCATCCCCGGGCATCCACTTTGCCCTCTGAGTCGTGGAGCGTGTGGTCGTGTGCTTCCTTTACAGAGCTCTTGCATCCATGTGTGCAGCCAGCGTACTGGTCGGCCTAGAAACAGGCCATGCTGCACAGCGTTGCCCTCCGTGTCTATAGTGTCCTGATGTCTGGCACATGGGAGAGGTGACATGCTCCCTGGGCAAGGCATTCATGAGCTGATTTCCATGTCTTTTGCCCCTTCTGTCATTTTAAGGAAAGAATACAGATTTCCCCACCTCTGACTCCTGCGCCATCCCGGGCAGTTTCAATGCTTTGTCTACATGTGAGAGTGGCGGGGAAGCTTGGCACCATTGTGGTTGGGTGCATGCACCACCCCTCCCCCAAGCGTGTTGGTAAACAGTCGCAGCTCATGGATGTGTAAGACGAAACTCTTACATCATCGCAACCATTGTGTTAGTCTTGTACCAACCTGGCCAGAAATGCTGAGTCCTGTGGGAACCAGCTCCCCTGGTGCCCCAGCTGCTCTGCTGGGGCCCGGGAGCCGCCTTCCAGGGGGTTCCCCTTACCCCTTGAACCCACAGCCTCTCTTTCCCAGGGTGTTTCTGTGACTGATTCTTGTTCGTGGGTGGAGAGTGGGCAGAAATATTTCTTTTATTGTTCAGCAGCACACAGAAATTCAGAACAATGCCTAAGTCGCCATGTGTACCTGTCAGGCTCAGGGTAGGCCACCATCATTCAAGCATTTTAAGTACCTTTCTGGAGCAGAAAGAGAAAGGATCAAAGGAGTGCATAGGGAGTGCTAGGTCCAGGGGTCTCCAAGGAGCCATTTGAAGTGAGGAGAGGGGAAGGCGTGCGCTCCCTCAGCGCTGTGCCCCAGGAAGCGGCTACTCATCCTCTGCCAGGCATTGTGGGTAAGGAGAACAAAAATAGTTCTTGAAAACAGACCATATGAGAAAGCTAGCAGTTTTTTGTTTTGTTTTGTTTTGTTTTGTTTTTAAATTAGCACCTAGGAGGGTCCTGAGCAGTGCTGATGTGTGGATGCTCTAGGGCGGTTTGACAACAAGTGGGGCTGCCCTCCCGGGAACAACGGAAGGGGTGCATTGGGGTGCATTTTCCCATGAAGATGATAAAGGACATACTGATTTCCATGGACAAATATGGATCTCAATAAAGGACTGTCCTTCCACGGTGTTCTATAACAAATGCTTTAAAGAGCGTTTCTAGCACGTTTTGTCACTTTCTGCTGCTGGCAGTGTGCACAGGCTACTGTGTCAGGCGCACGGATGTGGGCAAGATTCTGTAATGGATGTGGGCGTGCTGAGGGTCGGGCGCCTGGCAGCCTTGTTGGCAGAGAGAAGTAGAAGAGGGGCAAGGTTTTGCCTCTGTTGCTGGATGAAGTTCAGGGTCAGAGAAGTTGTGTTTGTCTCTTTTCTTGCCCGGGAAGGAACTGCTGTGCCCCTTACGCATGCACTGCTGGCAGTGCCTTTAAAGCGCAGCCACGTCGGTCAGCTGGTGGACAGGTGGACAGGAGGCAGCATGGACTGCAGTGTGTCCTTATCTACCCTAGGTGTTAGGTGGGGACGGGGAGATAAAGATGTGTCAGGGCCAGGACCCCCCCATTGGCTCCTTAGCTGTCAGTAGCACCCACACACTCAAGACAGCCACGCCAGTGGGAAGCCCAGGCTGCCACCGAGAAAGGATCTCAGCGTGACCCTGCTCCTCCTGCCTTGCAGTCCTGACACACTCGTTCCCCAGCCCGCCGAGTCCTTCCGCCCATGGAGATAGAGCGCTCACCCCTGGGCAGCCCGAGCCAGCCCTGCCTGGGCTTCCTTGCGGAAGTCACATGTTTTCAGTGAAGAAGACTCAAGTCCTTGTGTGCCTGTTTGTGCAGCCCACTCCTCAGAATGGCTGCCTTTTTCTTCATAGAATGTGTTTTTAGTGGTTTCTTTCTTGACTGAAATATGTGCACCTCCTTCAACCACTCAGTACCTGACAAAATCAGCCATGCTGATTGTGGGGCTGCGTGCGTCTATTATGTACAGCTTCAGAACACAACCCAGCAGGCCCTGGAGTTCTGCCCTAAAGAGGGACAGAACCCTGGATACCTCACCTCCTCCACTAACAGAACTTACAGATGCCAAAAGGCTTTTTGGCAGATGCCCCGTGCTCCTGGCAACCTCAAGACAAAGTCGCCACCTTGTCCTTTGCATGTGTCACATGAAGTAGAGATTTCCCTGCCTCGGCGCATGTAGCACACTGGTTGACTTAGGTTTCATCTCCATTGTTTTAGGAAGTAAGTCGAGAGCTGGAATCTTTTTAATTTTTATCCCCCCGCCTTGGCCTTTAATTTTTGTTATCTGTAACGGAACTTGCATGACAAAACCTCTAATGCCTTCAAAATAATTAATAATAATAATAATAATAATAATAATAATACTCCCTTTCTTTGGTGCAGCCCTTTATAGTTTTTGAAACATTTTATCAGGAATCATTTCTGATGATTAAGAATAATTACTCAGTGTAAGTCTTAACACAGGATCGTATCACAGTGACGAACCAGTGAACACACGTTGAGCAGGCCAGGTGTTCAGCACCGGAGCCAGATTCTCAGCTCCCTCCCGACTCTCCCAGCGGCCTGTGGTTCCTCCTCCACCCCTGGGGAAGGGTGTCAGCCTCGCACCTTCTCCTGTCATAGAAAGGCGGCTCTGAGGATCTGAGGCTGGGCCGGGCCTCCCGACCTCCTGGCCTCCCTCTCCCACTCCACCTAAGGTCCCCACTCTCAGGCACTTCTCAGAGTTTCACTTTGAAAAAGTTTAAAAATAACACCATCGATTGGAATATGCTGCTTTTAGCAATTTGTGTAGTTTATTCAGCGTGGTGCCTAGTAAGTCCCTGTCGGTTTCTGAAGCTGGCTTTTTTCTTGAATAATCTCTAGGATTTTGCCAGTAATCGATGCCACCTAACCTGCCCAAGGCCCATTTTGTTTCTACATTGGACATTTAGATTGGTTTTTTTTGTCACCAATATTCTGGTTTTTCTTCTATTCTCATGAGGTTGCAAAGATTTCTGACCTTTATCCTGAAAGCTGTTTAATATGCTGGGAAGTAATTTGTATCCTTTTTCTAACAGTTATTTAAAGTGACTTCACTACAATTTAATTAAGACTGAAAATAATTGCTATCATTGCAATAGTAATATTTTTAAAAATAGCCCGTACTTCTATTATCCTAGCCTAATAACTGGTGTCCACTTTGGAAATGCTGTACACACACACATACTTTGGTATTCTCAACCAGTGTTCATTCAGTGGAATATGCCATGGAACTGTACTGCATCAGAAGCATTTGTTCAAGCTCTGAGAAATATTTTTATATTCTTGTGGATTCACTAAAATTTCTTGAAGGCTTTCCCCACTACTGCCTCTCTGCCACTTGGCTGCTTTGTCTGGGGTGTATATAACACAACAGCAGACATGCTTATGTGCTGACTTTTTCAAAATTTACCAGAGTAAATAATGCACACATATAGTTCAGAACACACACGGTGAAGGGACACTGCTCACGGTCTCTGCCCCCATCCGCCTCTTCAGAAGCCACTGTGGTTACCAGTTTCTTAGGTGAACTTTCCAAGATTTTGTTTTCCTTTTACAAACTGTAGCATACTGTATATATTATTCTTTGCTTTTAGAGGGACACATGTCAGTATATAGAGAATGCCTTGTCCTTTCTGATGTCTGCACAGTGTTCCAGAGTCTGGGCTAGAATTTATTTAGCTAGCCATCTACTAAGGAAACAATATGGTTATTTCTAGTCTTTGCTATTATATAGTCTATGCTATACATTATGTTTATGCTTATATATAATATGTATGCATGCATATATATGTATATATATACACATATACATATATATATATATATATATATATATATTTACTTATAGTAGTGTATCATGTCCTGGCATGCATGTACATTTGCACATGTGCAGAAAGTTCTTAGGAGTGAGAGGATCAACACAGCCTGTGCGTTCACGCTGACAGCTATCATGCAAGCATTCGCTCTAGCAATTTATGCTTTTCAGCAGGCTGCACTTTCACCAATAATTTGTGTGGTCCTCCTGGTCCCCACGGCTTCCTTGACCCAAGAAGTCATCAGACTTTTAAATGTTTGCCAGTTTGATATGTGGGAAAATAAAACAGGTTACTTTTCAAATTTGTACTTCTCTTAGTATGAGGATTGAACCATCTTCTTGCAAATTTTTGAGCTTTTGGTACTTCCTTTTCTTTGTGTTGTCTCTGGGTGTGTGCGTTGGGGAGTATTACCCAAAGATGCACTATATACTTAAAGTAAATGAATCATTTTGGGTGTTTGCTGGTTCTCTTTTGATTCTGTTTATGCTCTTTATGTCTTAAGCAAACATTTGGCTTGGATATGGTCAAATGAATTAATCTTTTCTGCTCTCTGGATTTTATGTTAGATTTAGGGCGTCTTCCTCCTGGATATATGAAGGCAAAAAAAAAAAAAAAAAAAAAAAGGTTTTCTTTGTCATCTTTACCACCTCTTTACCTCTGTATCTTGGTGTGGAAGGTTTGTGTTTGGCTTCTGTTTAGCTATGAGGATGAAGCACTAGAATGCCGCGTCACCAGGGGTGACTTGCCTGAAACAGTGTCACAAACATTTAACTCAGCAGTGGCCCTGAAAAGGCGAAGGTTGGATGCAGAACAGCTTCGACTTCTCTGTCTGGAGACAGTACTCTCCCTGCTGTGGACCCTGCCTTCTTTTTTTGTCTTATTTTAAGACATTTTGGTGGTTATAATTTTCATTGTTTTTGGAGCTAGCTGCTTTAAAACTCTTCTGGTCATTAGCATCTTTTGCTAGTTGCAATTCTTTTGATTTCGAATGCAAGGGCCAGCTGTGTCAAGAGTTGGTGGCCTCTAGGAGCATATTGGGCCTCCTAAACCACACTCCTGGCACGGCTGGGTCAGTGGCAGCCGCAGCCAGCTTGGCTGCTGCTCGCTCTGAGCCGCTGTGGGCATCTGGGCCCAGCTGCCTGCTGAGCAGGCTCGTCCTGCAGCTCAGACTGGGCTGAAGAGGGGTCTTCACACCACAGACGTGGCAAACACTATGAACAGACTTTGCACTTTGGGGGAGTGCCAGCTGTAGAGCACTTACCACACGTGTGAGTGTCACTGGGCTGCTCCTGTCTGCCTTTTTCTCCCCCACCCTTTCCTTCTTTCCCTCTTTCCTCTCGCTGATCTCTGTGAACTGGGCTCAGTGCTCCTTGCTGGGCAAATAATGCTAAGAGAAAATGGGCAGCTAGGTTTCCACAGATTAGTGAGGGAGGCCCACCGAGCCTAAACGATCAAGTGATGATCTTTTAATTACAAACTGAGTAAAGTGTGGAAAGAAAGGGAAATGAGAGGCTGGGATTAAAAAAAAAAAAAAAAAAAAAAAAAAAAAAAAAAAAAACAGGCTAGGCTGGAGTATGTGAGAAACTAACTCTGAAGTGCAAGTTGGGTGTGGTGGGCGGGAAAGGCAAACAGACGGGTGTGTGTGTGTGCTTTACACAGGGCAAACAGCACCTGCAAGGGCCCTGTGGTGTGTGAATGCGTGATAGCAGCTGAGGAGGGGACAAAGTAAGAGTGGCTTATCAGCCCTGTGGAGACGTTTCTCTCCAGTGTCAGAGCAAAGGAAAGCACTGAGGAGCAGTGGGCAGAGCGGGTGCCACGGCGTGGTGAGGGTCAGTGTGAACGCTGGCGGGGGTGGGCTGTGCCCACTGGACTGGGGGAGCAGCGAGGCCTGCACAGGACACCGAGTTGGCCCAGAGGGGCTGGCGGTGCAGGCAGGTCCTGGAGGGCGGGCGCTCAGCCTGCCAAGTTGAGGGAGGTGCGCTTTGGGGTAGAGGCCTGGGCCCAAGCTCTGCACCTGCCCTGGATGTCTTGAGGGTCTGCAGCCCCAGGCAGGCAGAGGGATGGCAGCGCAGGCGTCCTCCAGGCCAGGTCTGTGAACCTGGCCTTTCAGTGCCCTCGCAGGGACCAAGATGGTGCACTGGAGTGTGAGACCGGACCAGCTGTGGGGCACCTTGAGGCCAGGTGAAACGGCCTGCAAGCCACAGCCCTGGCACTGACGGCACCTGAGTACATAGGGGCCTTTGCGCACATACCCTTTCGTCCTCTTGTTCCCAGAGAGGGCGAGAGTTGAATTCCCACAAGGGTGGAAGATCCACATATGGGACACAGAGGGCTCCCGTGGCCTCTGTTTGCCAGTGGTCCCTTACTGAATGCCTGTGAGAGGGTGAAGATTGCCCTGGAGGAGCTCAGCTCCGTATTACCTTCTGCATTTCCTTAGATTGACAGAGGACCAAGCTGAGGGTCACCCATGTGTCCCAAGCCACCAGCCTGTAAGAGTTCTAATCCAGTTCTCATCATGCTGTGTCCCAGAGGCCACCGACAGGACAGGGCTGGGAATGCATAGTCCTGAGTGGATGTCTGAATTGCCGAACAGTTGGGGTTCGGTCCTTCTGCGGCTGTGGGTGGTGAGCTTCCGTAAGCCCCTTTCTGGGAAAATCAGTCTCCATGTCTTCTGCCTTTTTGTCCTGCTCACCTGCCCTTCTGCCTCATTTTGGGGGCGCCAGGAAAGTTAAGACAGGGTGTCTGTATGTAGGTCAGGCTGGCCTTAAACTCATAATGATCCCCAGCCTCAGCTTCCCAAGTTTTGGGAATATACCACCATTACTGGCCACCTTACTGCCCTTACAACCATAGGCCCCAGAGACACCAGTTAAGATGGAAACCTGTCGGCCTCACGTTCCTGCATGGGAGAAGGCTCCAGCTGCACACATGCGCTGTCACCTGCAGGCCTGTACGGAACCTGTCTTCCTCTTCCGCTCCCCCACTTTTGTAGGCCTCCTCTCTGAGCTCCTGGTCCCATCTACCTGGGAGGCCTTCCCTCCACCACTAAGCCTTCTGCTCCTGCCTTTTACACCAGAACCCAGCTGTCACTTACCATAACCTGGTTGCACTAGTGTCTGCCCCCCACCCCGAGTTCACCTACCCACAGGGTGAAGACCACACCTGTCTGAGCTCATCCAGGCACTAAGTCACCAAGAGCCAGGGAGCATGTAGGTTTGGCAGGCATGAGCTTATCTCAGGGTGTGTCCCTTCACCTGCTTCCGCCTTGGCAGGTGGGACAGGTGGAGAACACCTGGGCAGGCCACCCTGGCCCTGGCAGCTGGCCAACAGGAGGCACCTGGGAAATCTCGGGTGCATCCCCTCCCACCAGTGGGGTGAGCATGAGTCATCTGAGAAGCAGCGCTTGGACAGGGGAGCAGATAGGTGCACCTGAGAGTGACCAGCGATGCCCGTCCCTGGAGAACCCAGGAATCTGTGTCCCCACTGATCTGAGGAGCCAAGAACCTGTAGGGGTTGTCTGGTTGGTTTGTGGGGTTCTTATCTGGAGCAGAAGGGCCACAGAGCTCAGAGGGCTCCCATGGAACAGCCGATCTGACAGGAAGGGACGAGAGCTGTGGATCTGCCGGGCACCACCCTGACCTGGCGCAGCCCTCGGGTCAGACTCAGAGCAGAGAATGAGCTAAAACATCCTAACAAGTCAGGCCTCGCCATGCTGGGTGGAAACACAGCTCAGGGGTGGAATGGTAAAGAAGAGCTGATGGCAACAGCCAAGAACAGAGCACAAACTTGGAGAGGCGAGTGTGGGGGAAGGGGTGCCCCGCCCAGGCAGTGTGGCCTTCCCATGAGGCTCAGAGTCTGGGCGCCTGTGTGGCCACAGTGCTCTCTCATCCCGGGGTGGGAGGGTTAGTCATCTGTACTTTCCTTTGTTCAGTGAGGCCAGCCTCCTTCCAAGCAAGTGGCCGGGGATGAGTGGGGGCCTGTTTCTAGGAAAGGGGGGCCAGGGGTATTGTCTGTGTAAAGCGGTTCCTCTAATGAGCCACTGCACTGATAGAGCCCTCAGCCCATTCATTTGCATCTTTTGGTTACAAGTAACAAAGTCCAATTTCAAACTCTATGAACAAAACAGAAAAGTGAATTGCAAAGATGCAGAGGGTAGGATCTGAGCTCGCAAAGTGGGGCGGGGTCTTCCAGAAGCCCTGGCTCTGCCATCCCTGTCCTCCTCCCCACCCCAACCCACCCCTCTTCCTCGCCAGACCAGGAAAGCCACCTCAACTCCCCTTGCAGACTGGCTTTGTCTGGTGCTTAATTTGTTTGGTTCCTGGCCAAGCCACAGCCAAACCGGAGGCCAGCTCCTCTCTGTCCAGGTCTAGGTCTGCTGCCCACCATGCACTGGGACAGCCAGGCCATTGCCAGAGCAGCGCTGTGCCTACCTGGTGCTGGGACCTGTGGACCCGTAGGGTAGAAAGGGTGGGGGATGACCTAGTTGGTAATTCCTTGAGAACGACTGTCAATGTTGTCCCCTTAAATGCTTTAAACAATGTATCTCTTTCCTTCCCAGTGACCCAGGGTCTAACTTACCTGCCATGTAAGCTTAGTAAGGAGTTGGCAGGAACACACCTCCTGAGGCTTCTTGAAGTAACCAAAGATGATGGTAGATACTAGCTCCAGGTCCCCTGGAGAACGTGGGCAGCCACTGAAACAGTTCTGCAAATTGTCACCTCCACCTGGGTCCCCCCAGTCAGGATCTGCTACAATATTTGCAGGGCCCAGTGCCAAGAGAAGTGCAGTGTCCCTGGATCAAAGAGTGTGGACAAGAGCAGGACACTGACGGGGAGCACAGGTCAAGGCAGGGCCTTCTAGAAGCAGGGTCCTAGGGCTGCTTCTGGCGACCCAAGGCTGCCATCAAGCCCGTTGTCACCACTGCAGAGCAAGACTAGAGTCCCCTGAGCCTTTCTTTCCTGGTCTGACTTCCTGCTTTCCATTATATCTTCTCTGTTTCTCTGTGGGGCTTTGTGCCCTCCTTTAGGTTTCTTTTGTACACAGGAAAAGCACTGGGAGGGTGGGGGGACGCGAGGGGAGTTGGGGGGTTTCTTTTGCCAGGAAGCTGCGGCACAGAGCCCTGACGTTTGTTTTGGGTCTTCAGTAAGGTAGAGGTGTCCCCCAGCACGAAGGAGCCAGCGCGCTGGCCGCGGCTGGAAAGCTCAGCTCTGGAAGTCCAGCAGTACTTATCTGGACAGAACACCGAAGCGCTGAGTCATGGAGCGTGCGGCCGAGAATGTGAAGTCGCAGAAATGCCAGTGGAGTGTTGATCAGGACTTTTTTTTTAAGCAGGGAAAAGGAGATCCAGTCTTTTACATAACAAAATTCTACAAGCTAAAAGCCATGCTGCCTTTCTTAGTATCACTGTAAAAACAAAGTGCAAAGGGAGAAGGCGCAGGCAGCAGCCAGCAGCCAGTAGCCAGGGGTGTGTTGGCTGCTGGATGGGCCGAGGCCGAGCACCCTGCTTCGTAATTTGCGCTGTGGACTGTTTCCTCCCAGATTAGATTAGCAGTGGCTTTCTCTGGGTGCTGAATGGCGCTTCACCAACTGGGCACCCTTGGCTGTGCCGTGCAGGGCGGCTTCCCAGTGCGCATGCGCGGACGGCGCAGCAGGGAAACACACACTTTTCACGCGACATTATTTAATTCTTTTTAAAATTTTAATCCTGGTGACATACACCCAGCGTATAGCTGAAGATCTTCATCACTTCTTAGGCTATAGCTCGGCGGCCTTGAGGACATTCACGCGATCTTGCAGTCGATGTCCACCATCCACAGAACTGTTTTGTCCTTCCGTCCCCATTTAAACACTGGAGCCCCACTCCCCCACCCCCACCACACCCCGCAACTACCCTTCTGCTTCTGCCTCTGTGACTCTGACAACTCAGCGTCCTCAGGCTCCCTTTGTGTTGTAGCATGGGTTTCAGTTTCCTTTCCCAGGGCCAAGTGGTACTCCACACCCTCCAGGGCCAAGTAGAGCGCCACACCCTCCACTCTGTGGCTGCTGTGGGCCTGGGCGCTGTCCCTTGGGATCCTTCCACCCTACCTCTGTCATGTCCAAGTTGACTCTGCTTAGATAGCACAGTGCTTCCGGTTCTTCTCCCAGGACACCCACCCTGTGAGACAAGGTGGATGCCATGGACGTCTCCGCCCTGGGGGAGGAGCTCACAGTGGGACAATGAGTAAACTCAGGATGCCACCATCCTGGTGGATGGGGCGAGCTGCCAGGGGCCGGAGCTCAGGCTTTGGGGTGCAGAGGTGACGAATCTCGGGAGGCAGTGGGGTGTGCTGGCCGAGAGCAGGACAAGGTGAGGAGCAGAGGGGCCTGCAGAGCCCCTGTAGAGGGAGCCCTGTGGGCGGATGGAGAAAGAGCCTATGGAAGGGCCTGTGGAAGTGGCGCGGGCAAACACAGGACCCAAGGACCCCGCACTGCCTGAATCCCAGCAACAAGGTGTCCACTGAGGTCTGAACAGGGAAATGACCCAGAGAGAGACCCTAGGGCTGGAGGGGAGACAGGAGCAAAGCCTGCCATCCCTGGCCCCTCTTCCATCCCTCCAAGATGTCCGTCACAGCCCTCGGTACCAGCTGTGGCTGCTGCCTTGTCTCGAGCATCTGCAGGGTGGGCAGCTCGGGCAGGCTCACACAGCTGGGGCTGTGTGGGTTGCTTTTTCCTGGGCCAGCTTCCGGATGTGCAGTCTCCCTGTATCTTCACAGCATCTACCAGCTATGTGGGTCTATCCTGATGGCCTCCCTTCTTTCTCCTCCTCCCCTTAATCCTCCTCTTCCTTGTCCTCTTCCTCCTCTTCTTCCTTCTCCTCTTTCTCCTCCTCCTTTTCCTCATCTTCCTCCTCCCCTCCCTAGTGCTGGAGATCAAACCCAGGGCCTGGCTTCTACACTGCCACACCTGGCCCATCTTTCCCGGACTGACCATTGGGCAGAGCCTGCCCTTGTGGCCTTCTTAGCTTCATCGCCTCATTAAAGGCCCTGCCTCCAAACACAGCCACATTCTGAACTAGTGGGGTCAGGACTCCACCATAGGAGTTGGGGAGATGCTTTGGCCACCATCCAAGATTTGGCACATCCCTTCCTGAGGTGGCCCTGGCTCCTGTTCCTAAGAGGGAACTTGTGTGGCAGCTCCCTGCTGGGCCTGCCACCTTCCCCAACCCCTGCCCTAAGTCCCAGTGTTGTGGTGGTTGCCGTGCAGCTCTTCATAGCCCCCATCTTCCGGCCCTCCAAGATGTGCCCGCCATTGGCACCGAACTACATCTGTGTGTGGGCTGGCAGGGTCCCGCCTTTGCCTCCACCTCTGTCCCCACTGGAGCCCTGAGCTCCAGCTGCTGACACATGTCCCAAACAGTGCAGTGTCCTCACACCTCCTGTGCTCCGGCCTGGATCCTGTCCCTCACGCAGACCCCCTGCCCACAGGGTCCTGTCGCGGTGAGGATGCCCTCAGCAGCTGAGCATGGCAGGTGCCCTGGAAAGACATCCCAGGTGGTGCCAGGGAGAAGGTGGTAGGGGCGGACCCTGGCTCTCATGGGCTGAGGTCATGTGGGTAAGTTTCTGGATGAGCAAACTAGGAATGAAGCAGAGAGGTATATAGGTCAGCTCACCCCTCAATGTGAAATTCATTGAGCTGTTCCAGACCAGGAAGTGACATCATTTACCTGAACTGGTCACTCAGCAGCCTGGAGCTCCTACTGGGCCGCAGGGTGGGCGGTGTGTGGACTGTCAGCTGTTTTCGTTGCTTGGAGTTACAGTGACTTTTCTTAGAATGAACTGCTGTAAGTCTAGAGATGGACACATGAAAATGCCCCTGGAACCGTGGCCTCAGGGACTTAAAAGAGCCCTCTGGATACCTCTCCCCCTGGGGGCACATGACAGTGTGTTGTTGTCCTCACTCCTGGCAGGGAGATAGCCTGCTAGCTAGGAAAAAGAGGCCAGCAGGGCTGCTGAACCCACAGCGCCGTCCCAGAAGTGGGAGTCTGCTTGCAGCGACCCTCTGAGCAGGGAGACACCTAGCCTAGGCTGTGCGAAGTGAACGGAGGCCGACCACACCCTAAGCACTGAGTCCGCCTGGCCTCTGCCACGCCAGGGAGCACAGCAGCCAGGTGAGCAGCTGCAGAAGAGAGGGAGGAAGTGTAGGAGCGCGGAGGAAGGCAGGACTCCATCTCTGCGTAGGCAGGGAGCCAGGCAGTTCTGCAGGATGGTTCTGCTGAGCAAGGGCAGCAGCACATTTGGGGAAACAGCCTTTGCCCGTCTTTCCTGTGGAGGAGCGTTGCTGTTGACCGCGCCTTGGCTCCTTGGAGCCGGCGCAGTCCACGCTCAAGCCGCACCCACCCCTGCCTTCCAAGGCCTCTGGAAAATGGGCCCTTCTGGGAAAGGGGACATTTAAGTGAAGGAGCTCTCTTTTCAATGTGCGGCTTTCAGGTATGCTTGTTCATGATGAACCCCAAGGAGGTGGCTTTCTGGGATTGCCGGCAGCATCAAACAGCAAGGGACAAAGCATAGAGCCACACACAAGCATGGGTGATGTTTGCTGAACAGCATAATGGGGCCGACTTCCAGGGGAGATCTAGGGTATCGGCTCCTCCCTGTGCCAAGGAGCGCCGCATTTGCTACCTCTGAAAGTGAGAGTGTCACATACACATTAGCAGGGTCTGCTGGTCAGGGCCCATGAGCCAGGCTGCCCCATCCCCAGTGGCCCCAAGAACCCCATCCAAGTGGGATCTGGCCGGCCCTCCCCGATTGTCCCTGGCCCTGGACTCGGGAGTGTTCTATTCCCTTCTGAGTGCTTGGCCTTCTCAGCTTCCAGTTGCGGGGGGGGGGGGGCTCTGACTGCACCTGCACAGTCCAAGCCCTTCCGCTACTTCCTAGCAGTCCGCAGATGCCCATCCAGTGGGAGCGGATGAAGGGTCCGAAGGGAGGTGCCTTCCCGGGTGCCACCTATCTATGGCTCGTGTTTCTAGGGACCCATTGTGTGGGGAGTCACCGGCTCTGTTTCTGGAGAGGAGATTTTTTATTATTTCATTTTACTAGGAAATTTATTTTCTGTTATTTTCTGGGAAGTGTAATAAGAAGCGGCTTATCAAAAAAAGATATCACCAAGGCTGGGAGCATGGGCTTCTTTTGTGCCTATGTGTCTGTGGATTATGCAGTTGAATCGAATTTAGTTGTGATTTAAGTGTAGGCAGTGACTTCTCTATTTAATTTACTTCTCATCTGCCGCCCTGTCCATCCCGATTTATGACTTCGGTTCTCTTTGGACAGTTTTGGATAAGTGACCCGGGGGCAAGGTATGAGTTTAGAATAACTGGAATGTGAGCCCTGTGATCGGAGGAGGAGTAGCAGGAGGAGGAGGCTCACGTTTCAGTTTGCGCAGGGGAGTGGTGCAGTCCTGTGATGGGTTTGACACCTGGGGTCCTGCACACTTGCTGGTAGCAGAAAACCCCGAGTCAAACCAAGTCTAACAAAATACAGAAGTCAGACAAGACATTCCTGGAAGTCTAGAGGTGGGCTCCATCCCTACTCTGTCTCCTAAGCTCCTTCTGCTGTCAGCTGGCTGGGCTGCATGACAACACCGCAGGTCAGGCACTTGGACAGCAAGGCTGCCCTCACGCAGTCCCGAGATGGACTAAGGGGGCAGGATCGAGGTCCTGCAGGGCTGGCTTCTGTTTCTCGCAGAAGGCATCTTCTCCCTGTCCCCACAGGGTCTTCTCTGTGTATCCCTGACCTCTTTAGGTGATCAGTCATACTGGACCAGGACCTGGCCTAATGACATTCTTTAAGGTCAATGCCATCTTCATGACTGTCTCCAACTACACCACGATGTAGGCCAGGGGGTGAGACTCCAGCGTGTTTGCTTTGTATTTTTGAGTCAGGGTCTCACAGTGTAATCCAGGTTGGCTGTGAACTCACTACATAGCCCAGGCTGGCTTCAAACTCAGCATCATCCTGCCTCAGCTTCCTCATGACCCCTAAGAGTACGTGATCATACCAATACCCCTGGTGCAGCAAGTCTGGTGGGGCTGGGCCACAGTTCAGCCGTGGCAGAGCCTTTTCGGGAAGAGACAGAAGGAGAGCGTTGCTGCCCCTCCCAGGGGCACTGCGGAAGCCATCCTTCTGCCTGGTCCTGCTGTGAACAGGGCAGGGGCCGTGTGTGCTGAGTGCAGAAGGAAGAAGAGGGGACAGGGCTGAGCATCCAGGGGTGTCACTGCTGGTCCCGACACCCCCAAGATGGGCCTGTCTGTGGCTGACCCGTGAGGGACCTAGGGCACCGGGTGCTGACCGTGAAGTCCAAAAGGACAAAGTGGTGCCTGGGGCATGGGCAGGGCCTTCCTCGGAGAGTAGTTTTGCATAATTTTTTCTTCAGTACTGGGGATTAAATGCAAAGCCTCCCACTGAGCTACAGCCTCTGCCTCCCCAGCCCGTTTGTTTCTTAAAGAAACTGAATGTTGAGACATGGTCTCCGTAACTGACTAAGTCGCCCAGGTTCTTCTGACTTGCAGCCCTCCTGCCTCAGCTTCTCAGAGTGCTGGGATTCTAAGTGTGCACCCCTGTGCCTGGCTCTCCCTTGCTTCTGATACAGTGACGGGGGACCCTTGTTTCAAGCTGACAGCCAGCCTGTTGGTAGGCTTGTCCAGCCTCTCAGGCTCTGAAACAGCAACTCTGCGAGTCACTCCTGGCCCTGGCCTACAGCTCTGCTTCCTGAGCAGAAGGGAAAAGAACAAAGCCATGGGTCTATGGAGCAGCCAGGTGCAGGGCCTGCTCCTTGTGGGCTCCTGCCCGGCTTCTTCCCGTTCCACTGGAGGTGGGAAGGCACCTCAGTACACTGGGATTTCCTAGGTGTTCCAAAGGCAGGTGGCCTCTTCACGGAGGGTGGGAACAGGCATGAGTGTGTAGGGCAGTGGGGTCCGACCCAGATGAGCCGTCCGCCACCACCCCAGGTGCTTTCCCACCCTTGTGCCTTGCTCTTGCTCATCTCCTGTCCGCCCTTCCCTGGGGCCACCCCTGCCTTGACTTCTAGCCCAGAACTGACCTCTGCCTGTGGGATCAGACAGGGCCCTCACACAGTCGCAGCCCAGGTGTCAGTGTGACCCTGGCATGGCCCTGTGTCAGTGGCTGCCTCTGGGATGGTGACAGGCAGCCACCCTCAGCATCTAGGGACACTGGTCCTGGGATCTGCACAGCTACGCAATCCGAGGATGTGCAAGTCCCTGCGGTGAATGGGTTTCGCGTCTGGCTTCAGCCCTCCCACACCATCCGCGTCGTCTCTGGGTCCCCAGGACACCACAGTGTAAAGCTGCATGAGACATCTGTGCGCTGCGCTGCTGGGGAGGACGGCAAGGATGCGCCGTACACTGTGGTGCAGCCACAGTTTTTCACTTAGTATTTCCATCATCATTTTCTCTTAATATTTTCCATTATTATTTATTTATTTATTTATTGGGTACTGGGGATTGAACTCAGGACGTTATGCTTGCCAGGCAGGCACTTATTCTACTGAGCTATCTCCCCAGCCCTATTGTTATTATTGCTATTACCATCTATTGTTGTCATTTTCTCTAATATTTCCCAAGGGCACAGGGCCAGAAGGCAGCTGCATCCCGCTGCAGGTGTCCACCGCTTGCTGCCTGTGTCCCCACCTGCTGGAGGACCCTTTGAGCAAGCGGCGCCTGCCGTGTGGGATCCCGTTTGCTCCTCCAGCAGGGCCCTTCTGATGGGTTCCACTTCCTGTCTAAAATCTGTACCTGAGCAATAAAAGCAGGCAGCATCTGCCCTGGAGACCACCTGAGGACACTGGGGCTGTGGCAGCTTTTCCACTGTGCATGTCTGTGAGCTAAGGAAGCAAGTTTGTGCGGGCCCACGGTGCTGTCCTGAGATACCTGAACTTCCCAGACAGCAGGGGAACAGCACTGGGGCGCAGGTGGTGAGATCCATTTCTCCCTAGGGGCTGCCGAGGCTCAAACCCCGTGGTGTCAGGAGCAGAGAGAAGCCAGCTTTCTGGCGCTGGGAGGCATCCACATCTGGGGGTGGGGGGAGAAATGTGGGTCCTAAGAGCCTGCCGTCATCTGCGCCCTTTCCACAGGGACTTCCTGAGGGACCCTGTAGGACTGTTATGTCCTCAGTGACTTGAGGCTGAGCATCCCCAATCTAGAAATTCAAAATCTGATCATTCAAACCCCAATGTTCCAAAACTGAAACTCTTTTTGAGACAGGGCCTTGCTGTGCAGTTCAGGCTGGGCTTGAAATCACTATGTAGCCCAGGCTGGTCTTGAACTCACAAAGATCCTCCCGCCACATCCTCCCGAGTGCTGGGATGACGGGAGTGGCCACCATGCCCGGCTAAAACTTTTTGAGTGCCAACATGATACCTGAGGTGGAAAATTCGACACTATGACACTTTATTTCATCCACAAAATGACTAAATGTGTTGCACAAAATTGCCCTCTGGCTATGCATGTGTGGTGGATGTGAAATGTAAGGGAGCTCAGTGGTCAGGCCTGTGTCCCCTCCCCAAAATAGCCTACTGTGCACCATTACACAATCCAGAAAAATCCCAAATCCAAAACACTTCTGGGCCCCAGCAGTTTGGATAAACGACCTGCAGTTTCCCAGCTGTCCCCTTCCAACTGAGAAGCAGGCACGGAAGATTACAGGACTCAAGGATCGGCCCTGGCCAAGAATGCCACCCAGTGAGGGTGGACACAGTCGGCCCTCTGCTTCCCAGCTTCCAGAACACTCTCCTTGGGCTCCTTAGAGGCTGTCGGACATGTGCTCAAGCTCAGGAGAGTTGCCCAGGTCCCCAAAAGTCACCTTTTTACCAGAATTTGATCTCTTCTTCCTTTCTGAAGCTAAATTGCCAGACAACTAATCCTAGCTAAGATGAAGTTGCTATGCTGCAGTGTGGCTAGGCCGAGCTCAGAGCCCATTCTTTCCCTGTCTTCCATCTGCTAAGGCACTTGTGACCCATGGCCTGCAGGCTCCCCGCCCACACAGAGGTGCCCCCTTCTGGAAGGCTGGCCCTTTGCCAACCTGCCCTTGCTGTCCCTCCTGCCAGCTCTCTTCCTTCCCATCCTCCTCTGGGTCAGGAACTTGGTCCCTTTCTGAAAGGCTGTGAGCTCTGATCCAGATATTTCTAACAGTAACAACATCTACCCAAAGCCCCAAATAAAATTGGATTGTTTTTGGCTTTGCTTTGGGGTGCACTGGGGCTGGAATCGGGCCTTGTGCATGCTTATAAGGTGCCCCAGCATGGAGCTGCACCCCGCGTCCCCACCTGCGTTTCAGTGCCTCCCTCTAACGGTGGGGGCACGCTCCGTCGCAGCTCAGCGCCCTGCCAGCGCCTTCCAGCCCCTCGCGCGGCCGTGCTTCGCTGGCAGCACTCGTGCTCGTGCCCCAGCCTGGACGAGCCCCTCTGGGTGTGCCCACAACCCATGTGTACCGCAGCGACTGCTGCAGCGTTGCCTCTCGCAGCAGCATCTTTTCACAGCCTTGCTTCACTTGCTGTGCCTGGACTCTGCGCTCTCGGAACAGGGCAGCACTTTCTGCACTGTTGCTGCCCTAGGTTCTGATACTCAGCAGTGACTTCACACGTGATCGTCCAGTGCTGCCCGCATATTGTCTGCAGCGCCAAGAGCCCTCCGGGGCCTGGCTGGGTGCTGGGCAGTGACACAGAGGGAGAAAGCTCGGGAAGACCTCTTCTACTGGTGTGAAAGGCTAAGCGAGGCCACAGCTAGGACAGGGTGTCTTCCTTGTGCTGGGCATCACCCCCACCCTCGCACCCGTAGGTGACCCTGAGGACCAAGGACACCTCACCAGGAGTTTTCTGCAGAGAGGCTCGTCTAGAGAGGTCTGGATCTTGGCAGCTCCCCAGAATGTGATCCCCAAGACTGAGAACAGGCTGGGAGGCAGTGGGGACTCAGATTTCTTTTGGGGAGCTCCTGCAAGACCACGCACTGGTGTTGGAAGTTAATCAGGGCACCAGCTCACCTGCTTGCTGACGATTTGCTTCCTTAAAAATTTACACATTGTGGTAAAATATGTAGAACATGAAATTCAGCACTTTAGCTAGTTTTAATTTTACAGCTCCTTGGGATTGAGTGTGGCCCCAGCGCTCAGGCCTGGGGCAGCACGTGCAGGGGTTTCCTGCTTTTTAAAGGCTAAGCAAGGTTCTGTCGCGTGGCTCGACCACCAGGGGTTTATCCCTCCTCCTGCTCATGGATGTATGGGTTGCCGCCACATTCTAGCTATCGTGCACGATGCTGCTGTGGCTGGGCACACACACAGCTCTCTGTGCTCTGGCTTTGGCTTCGTGGGGACACAGAGACTATTTTTAAAGGTCGAGGGAGTGCAAGTAGTGCCCTGCCTGTGCAGCATGTAACACCCCTGGACCTGGGCTGACCGCGTGATTTTCCTTCTGCGAAAGAGTTAGGGATGCGGCTGTGTTTCTTCTTGAGGTGGAATGTTGCAGTCGGATGCTTTCTGTTGCAGCTGACCTTTCGTGGCTCATCTCTAAGAACAGTGCTTGCCCGTCGCTTCCCAAGTAGCTACTGTAATCTCTGGGGAAGGCAGAGAAGAGTTACTGCTTTTATTTTCTCTGATCCAGGGTAGAGAAGTCTGGTTATTCTGAGCATCCTTCTCCATGCATGAATACCCCTTCTCTAATGCTCATGTGGGCTGTCAAGGGAAATAGGGTCATTTTCTCCCAGAATTCCCATGTATTAAATTTGCACTGTGTTCATCTACAGTTTGGGGTCATAAAGGACAAACAGTAGACACAGCAACATCTCTCCCATTTTGCATAATCCAAAGAAACACCCTTGGAAGTGTGTGCAGGGGAAGTTTCCAGAACAAAATATGTTCAGCAACTGCATCATCCCCCTTTTCAGGATTCATGAGGCACATTAACCTTTTAAAGGCTCTGAGAAGCCCTGGAAAGGACTTTTATTTAGCCACTGAGCCCCCTTCCACCTCTTGCCCAGTGCTACAGATGAAGCCTGGCTTGAGGAAAGCGCCTGCCCCGTCCTGAGCTGCTCCCAACTCTTCTTTCCTATCTAGACGAGCACCTATGGGCACCCTTTTCAGGTGCGCTGCATCCAGCACACGCCTTAGCCTCTGACTTCAAAGCAGATGCGTTCCCCTATGGATCATTTATTTTGCCTTTTCATCCTGTCTTTTGCCTGTGCCTTGTCTTTAAGGGAGAAATAGTGACGGGAATGTGGCAGGGGCCCCGATTACCCTGCGCCGTGCTGCTTGGTAGCATTGGCAGAGAATGGAGAGCAGTAGGTTGGCAGGGCTGGGATGGACTTCAGGAGGCATGGTTTGTTAAGCAAAGCAGAGCCCATGACACCGGAAATGCTGGCTCCAGCTCTCCTATATTACAGCAAGAAAACCTCCTCATGGCTGTCTCTGAAATGTCACCCATGTTCCCATCCTCCATGTCCTATAATTCCAAAACCAGTAGCCACAGCCAGATAGACTCATCAGAGCTGTCCGTGGGGGTGGGAGTGGGGGCTAAAGATGTCCAGGAAGCAAAGTAAAGGACTGAATAGAGACCACTGCAGTGCAGGCCACGTGTGGCCAAATTTACAACTTCTTCTGCTTGAGATGGTCCCTGTCACAACATCCCCCTTTGCTGAGGCTCCAGTTGTCTCCCTTGTGCCCTGCTCCTCTCCCTGACCCATGCGTGTCCAGCGGCGGGGTACATGGGGCACACCTCCTGTGGGACCCACCTCCTGCATCAGGCATCAGGGCGACGGTCCCAGCCTTGGCTGAAGCACACCGTAGGGCTTTTATCTGAGGATAATCCTGGGTGAACTGCCCCTCAGAGCACTTGTACCTGAGAGGCTGAGGTCCCACCCACATGGGAGGAGAGGAGCGCTTCTCTCCGTCCCTACCCTGCCCCGGCTGCCCTGCTCCCTCTCCTGCCCCAGGAGCTGTGCCTGAAGGTTCTAGCCCTAGCTGACCCCAGGCTGGCGGGGAGCCGCCCTGCATAGTCCACTTCTGCTGTCACGGCCTGCTCAGCACGCTGTTAGGGGAGGATGTGGTTCAAGGGAGAAGGAGACAGGAACATCCTCGGGGTGCAGCAGTGTTTGCAGGCTTTGAGAGTCGTCTGCCTTTCCTGGGAGAAGCAGCATCGCTCACAGAGGATGTCAGGCGGTGCTGGGAAGGAGGCTGTGTCCTCCCTGTTCCGAGTGCTGCTGAGGAGGTCAGCACAAAGGACGCAGCATCCCAAGGGATGTGCGCAGCCCCGTGTGCAAGGACCCGGCTCTCCTTCCAGGCCCTGCCAGCTGTGAGTCCAGCTGTTCCCTGCAACGGTATTTTTTACACTCGCCTCTCCCACTTTCTATTCTGGGCTTGGCTGAGCACATAGGATGCAGAATAGTAAAACCCCTTCACTTGGATCAGTTAGGGGTGAGGCTCCCAGGAATAACTGAGCCTCCGAATCAAAGGCCTCTTTGAAGTCATTTTATTGCCCTCAGGTTCACATGTTACTCACCAGCAGCCACGGCCCCCAAGGGCCTTCCTAACTGACAAGCAAAATTAATGAGTAATAATCAGCTCCTGCCAGATCCTGGGTGGGCACATACTCAATAGAACCCTTCCACCCATAACGGCTGGCCATTGTGGATTCCGTGCCTCCTACATCGTGGGCGTTGAAACGAGCCCACAGCATGAAGCAGCTCGCCCCGGGCACATGGCTGCCGTGCAGCGCTGAGGGTGGGACCAGGGTTGGCTGGGTTCATCCGCAAGTCCCAGCCACCCATGATGGTAGCCTCCGAGTTCCAGGCCGCCTGGCTTTTGCTTTCTGTGTAACCAGCCCAAGTATAGCAGCCAAATCCAAGCTGGTGAGCATTCAAAAAGCCATGCTGCACTGTTATAATGCCAGAGTTTACTAAGTTGAGCAATTTGGGGGCAAGTATGGGCTGGGTGCAGATTCAGGTTTGTGCCCCTTGATTTTTGCATCTTGGTATTGGCTGTCTTCGTCATGGAAAAACTGGTTTAGCGTCTCAGGTGCTCTGACTCATATATTATAAAAAAAGGTGACTGATTTGGCAGGAAGCCTAAGAGCTGGTCCTAATGCAAATGTTGGCTTTTTTGTTTTGTAAAAATCCTTTAATGTTGTAAGGATTATGGACTAGGATGAAGATGTAATGATCAACTGACCATTCTGTTAAGAGGTGTCCAGGCCCCGTGGCGGTGGAGTGGGGTGTTTGCTGAGAGAGCCACTCCCCGAGGGTGCTGGGTCAGCTTGTTCACAGACGACATTTTCCACAGCAGCCTGGTATAGCGTGACTGCAACCGGAGAGACCCAGGCTCTGCTGTCTGGCCTGGCCACGGCGTCCGTATTCTGAGCAAGGCAGTCCACTGTCCAGGACGCCATTCTCTCCTCCTCCCATTAGGAGCTCGACCTTGACTCTCCCCAGCACTGTAATGCTAAAAAATTCTATGCAAGCTAAGGGTATCAGGCTGAGTATCCTGTATCCAAAATACTTGGCACCAGAAGATTTTGGACCTCAGGTGTGAGGCCTTGAATGAAACAGCTTGGAGGAGAAACTAAAAATGAAGTTCCTTTGTATTTCACAGATACCTTGTGCTGGCCCAAAGGAAATTTATGTACTATTTCAGTGTACCTGAATTGTGAAATGCAATATGGAAATTTTCACTTGTGGCTTG
>NW_004524599.1:15327660-15331139 GCF_000260255.1 Octodon degus
GTTGATGGGCACTACATGAACTGTTTCTGTTCATTCACTATTACAATGAAGGAATGCCAAAGCCTGCCTTATTTTCTTACTATTTTGCTTCCTTGTACATGAAATGTATTGAATACTTACCAAGACAATATTTTACCTATAATAATGTAATATACACCAGAAATAGAATTTGTCTGCATGAAATAGAATCTTTTTTTCTTTGAGCTTGCTCGCTTTTTTTTTTTTTTTTTTTTTTTTGGTACCGAGAGTTGAACTCAGGACCTTGCGCTTTCCAGACAGGTGCTTGTGCCGTAAGCTATGTCCCCACCCCTCTTTCTTTGAGCTTCTTGGGCAAGGCGGGGAAGAACACATGTTTCAGTGAGGTCTGGACTTAGCATCTCCTTGAGCATTGGATCTTGGAGTCGTCGGTTCTCCTCTTTAGCCTCAATTTTGTCATCTGTGAAATGGACCGTGGTGACACTGCCATGGAAGAAGCTGCTGTGGTGCTCGGTAAGGAAAGCAGCGTGGCATGACCAGTGAACGGTCAGCCCTTAGCTGAGGCCCGTTTTCCTCTGTCCCGTAGAACAATGCTTCATTCATGTGATGGAGGTATTCTAAGAGAAGCCATCATTGTTTTAAATAAATTTTCCAATTTCCTGTTGGCTTCACAGCACATGAATCACCATAAATAATACGTAAGTGACGCATGGCTGGGTGTCAGTAAAACTTTATTTACAAAAACAGGCGCGGGGTTGTATGTGGCCTGCAGGCTGTACTTGAACCTGCCCTAGAAGAATGAGAGAAGGACCTTCCCGTGGGAAATAATTGTGATACTGTATTTTGGTGGCCCAGATGTCCATCCTGACTATGACATGTGATTTAAGCACCGAGAAGCCCTGACCGGGGCTGAGGAGAGAAGACCCTACAGTGCAATTAGTGAAAACGGACAAACAGGAACACAGAACTGTCTTCATCCGTACCTTTGTAGTTTCCTCCCTGTTTTCCCTTCATTGTGTTCTTGCAGAGCTCATCAGCTCACTGAAGACAAAAGCACGAGCACCACACACTGACCAACAGGATGGGGAGGGTGCAGGCCGGCTTGGGCGCGGCAGGGCTGGGGGGGGCCGCAGGAGGCGACAGGCTGCGAGCCCGGGAGAGCCCGCGCAGATCCCGCAGGACCACCGCCTGTGGCGGGGAAGCCAGCGGGCCCGGGCTTCCTGCCCCTGCACATGCTTTCCATGAAGGATCACCCGGTCATTAGATTCTTGCCTCTCCAAGCCACAAGGTCCCCAGGTGGAATGGACGCGCCTCCGCGCCCGCGTGATGGTTCGGTGTCCGTCCTGCGTTGCGCTGTGTGCGACAGCGTCCTCACGCCTGAGCTCTCGCCAGAGCAGCGTCCGGGTTATTTAAGGTGAATTGCAGGCTGGAACTCAGTGTTGGGGTCAGCCAGGGGCTGGCAGGCACCGTGCTTGGAGGCTGTGGGTTCTGGGTCAGTGCTTCCCTTCCCTTCCTTCCTCCCTTCCTTGCTTCTACTCTCTTCCTGTGATCGGTCTCACCTCGTTTTTTCTTCTGTGCTGAGGATTGAGCCAGGACCTTCACGCCCCAAGCCCTTTTCCTTATTTGTTTGTTTTCATTTTTGAGACAAGGTCTCGCTAAATTTCTGAATTTCCCAGACGAGGCTCAGACTCGCATTTTTCCTGCCTCAGCCTCCCGGAGTGCTGAATTCCAGGCTGCTGTGCACTCCCAGCTTTTCACAGGCCTCTTCACAGGACTTGTTTTTAATTTTCTTTCCTAGAAGTAGTTGACAAGGACCATCAGTAAAATATATGATGCAGATATTGGAAAGATCCTTAAAGGTTCTGGTCGTGAGAAGGACTGTGCTTGTCAATAATTTCTGCTACCACCTAGTCAACTTCCCAAATGCCAGAGAGCACTCCGTACCACATGAATGAAAGCATTCAGCAGTGCATGCCTCTGCTAGCATGATACGCTGTCTTTAGGGAAGAGTAAAACAGAAAGGAAAAGGGAAAGCGTGGCTCCCCGGTACCTTCCCAGGCTGGGTCACGCTGACGAGGAGGCCTGAGGCCACCTTCACAGGATCATTTTTTAGTTTCCCTTCCAAATTCACCTGGGAAGATTCCTGTTTCTAGCCCTTGAACAATTGCTTTGAGGACAACATTATGCAATATAACAACTGAAAACTTAAATAAAAGCTACCTGTGTTATTGTCAGTGTCATCAAGAATGAAAAAAAAAAAAAAAAAAGCCAAACTGAGTGAGAATCGGGAGAGCCCTCGCCTAGGTGCGTGGAGCGCACGGTCTGTTCACAACACCCGGACGCTGCATTTCAGAGAAGCAGGCCGCAGGCGTCAAGCTTGCGGAGAAGGAGCCAGAAGTGAGACCCTTGAGTAGGCTGAGGATGGACCCAGCTCACCTGCTAAGCCATAACAGTGTGACCGCCATCCCCCAGGTGACAGGCTGCCTCTCTCTATGGAGTACTTTCCCACCGGCAACTTGGGCTGCAGGATTGTTGATTGGGTGAGTTTGCAGTCAGTTCTTGCTACAATGTCCTTTAGAGGGTTCATGATTATTCTGTAGATTAGAAAACAGTGAAAGTTGATGGGCAATGTGAGTGGCAATTAACTAAAGAATAAATCTAGAGAAACCAAACCTCTGCCCCCCCCAAAAAAAAAAAATCTCCAGAGAAAGAAGCAGAGGATTTTATTACGTCATTCGGGGAGCTGGCCAGGGCGCTGGCTCTAATTGGCACCTGTGCCGGCCACTGTTGACAGCAAGTCCCTAAATTGGGAGGATGAGCTTAGCAGCAGAAGAGCAGAGAGCAATTTGAGGCCTTCAAATCACCACGTATGTCTTGCATTTTGATGGCGCTTCCTGTGTACAAGGGGCGTGTGCGCTGCTAGGGTGAAGGTGCCCGAAAACACGGTAGCCGGCTGCCGTGTGTGGACACGCCCCGTGGCCGGTGCGCCTGGAGGCCGGTGGAGGCCATCCTTTTGTCGGTGACACGCGTGGGTGTGTGTCCCTTGCCATTTCTGCTGTCTACATCACAGAACTGCAAAGCCCAGCAGAAGCACGGGTTCGGGAGCAGCTGCTGAAATCGTTTTTAAAGGGAAAAAGTGCTGATGCCACTTTTGTCTAAATTCTTGTAACTCAGTCAGGAATTTTGTTTCATTGAAGCCTTTGAAATTTTGAGCAGTACTTCTCTGCTTTGTAGTACTGAACCGAGTATCTCCTTTTGTCTCCACATACTATGCTGTGGGTGCAAGCTTGTCCCACCGCGGGTAAAACCCTCATGATAGAGCAGGGTCCAGTGGGGCTCTCCGTGTCAAGAGATAAAACTTCAGGGGAAATTTTCCTCCAGTTCCCTAAAAAACACTTTTTGTTTCGGTTGATGAGCATTTGCATAAGAAAATGTCAAGGTACCAAAGACTTGTTCCAAAGCAGTCTGTCTGTCTGTCTGTCTGTCCCTCTCTTTCTCTCTCT
>NW_004524599.1:15331374-15345772 GCF_000260255.1 Octodon degus
GAACTGCAAGAAAATTTCCCCTGAAGTTTTCTCTCTCTGTCTCTCTGTCTCTGTCTCTGTCTCTGTCTCTGTCTCTCTCTCTCTCTCTCTCTCTCCCTCCCTCCCTCCCTCCCTCCCTCCCTCCCTTCCGTATTTATTTAGAGAATCTATCTTACCATGTTATCAGGGCTGCCCCAAACTCCCAGGCTCAAATGATCCCCTTGCCTCAGCCTCTGGAGTAGCTAGGACAGCAGGTGTGTACCACTGGCCTGGGTCTGTTTTATTGTTAGTTTTCCAGCTATTGACTCCCAGCTGTTTTCAAATGAAGCTTCCTCTGAGCCTAATTTCTTAGGTTGTATAAGAATACACACTCCTGAAAAGGTGAGAACGTTTTGTCTCTGTTGGTTTATTTTTTGTAACGCTTTTGCCTATTCCCACCGTCCATTTTGAGAGTTGTTCTCTCAGTTTAGAGTTCATAGATTAGTTATAGAGAGTTTGCAGAAGTCAAAGTACAGAATGGGTGATGAAGTTCGGCTTTTTTATTTATTTTACTTGTTTATTTTGTTTATTGGTATATGTCTGCCGCACATGATTATTTGCATTCCCTGCATGGCGTTGGTTCCTGTACATGATTCTAGGCTCACCTAGGATATTTTAGAACATCTTCCGATTTTCTGTGCATACATAAACATCTCTTGTATTCTGTGCCTTTTCCTTCTGAGGATTCATTCAATTGTGAGCATTTTCTGAGTTGTTGTTTGTGGAAAGCAAGCTTTTGGTCACAGTGCACATGCGGAGCTCCTGCAAGGCCCCAGCCAGTGGGCACCACTGCCAGGCTCTGCGGGCCCGCCGGTCACTCCTTCGGGAACAGAAAGCATCGCTGGAGTGAAGGGTGGACACTTGTGAGAGTGGCGTGCTGCGTGCTGTCAGGTGCCGTCCCGAAGCACAGCCCGCTCACCTTTGTCTCGGTTACTCTTCTCTCGTTGCTGGGACAAATACCCGACACCCAAAATGAAGGGAGGAAAGGCTTATTTAGCTCACAGTTACTGGAGGTTTCAGGCCATATGCAGCTGGCTCCCAGGCAGAGCGGCACATGGCAGAGGGCAACATTTCGTGCTGGCGGCGGCAAAGAGCAGAGAGCAAACTGGAGGGACAGCAGCGACAGCGGCTGCAGAGAGCAAGTCTTTCTCCCTTCAGTTGCATTCAGGCACCCGCCCCAGGCTGCGAGTAGCACTCACACCCGTAATGCCAGCAGCCTTTACACCCATAATCCCAGCAGCACTCACACCCATAATCCCAGCAGCACTCACACCCATAATCCTAGCGCATAATGAGTTAATCACAAACTCTAGAAGTTCACCCCATGACTGCATGAGGCTTTGGGGGACAACTAGACACAAACCATAACAACCTTCTTTGTCTAGGTTTGCAACTACTTCTCTTTCCTGCATCTTTGGCAAAGTTTCAAAATTTATCTTTATAAACCAAAATATTATGGCTGGATTTTTTATTAACAGAATCAAACATTTTCTGGGTTTTAAAAAATCATTTATAACTCCTATTTTGTCAGTTGTCTGGGTGTTTAACCCATTTCTGGTTGGAATATTACTCTCTATTGATGAAAACATATATTTCAGAAAAAAATAAGTGAATACTTGTTAACTTTTTAGGTAAATCTTCATAATTTTGTTTATGGCATTAAAGTGTTAAAAAAAAAATCCGCCAGCCTGTTCTGCGGTGGCTCCCCCAGCCCTTGGCTTTATCCATACAAATTCCATCTCCACAATCACAGACTCTCCTTCTGCCCACAGTTTTTAATGATTCTTATTTTACACTTTATTTTCATTAGTATTGAAAGCTGTTTTGCTTTTCTCTCATTTATTTTCCAGTCTTCTGTAGAAATTCCATTAGTTTGATGAATATCTTATACTTTCATAAAAATCAACCAGTTTGCTTTTCTTTTAAAACAATATGAATTGTGTTTCTGGTAGTCTGTCCTTAGAATGTACAAGTAAAAAAAAATAATAATTATCTACCCCACTTTTTGTAGCTTCTGCCTGCATTTTTTGTGTCCCCCCTCCTTTTTTATGTATTTGGTACAGGGTCTCACTGTGCAGCTTGGGCTCATAGTGATCCTCCTGTCTCAGCCTCCCCAGCACTGGGATTACAGGTGTGGGCCACCACACCTAGTCTTAGTACCCAGCTCAGTGTGCCCAGGGGTGAGGCCAGTATGCCATGTGGTGCCGGATATTGAACCCTGGTCCCTGCGCTTGCTCAAGCAGGTACTTAATCCGCTGTCTCAGTGGCCCTCTTCTTCACCTTTTTAACAGACTGTAGTAACCAGCACGTAGTGTGTGGACAGCCTCTCCGGAGCCTTTGCCTCTCCACTCCATCTTGGCTCAGCGCTTCTGGGGGCATCCGTGGGGGGCACTCCTGACAGGAAGGCCAAGCGGGGAGCCTAAGATTATGAAATGGGGCGTGACCCGAGTGCTTCGTGCTCTTGTTAAACCTGTTGATGAAGTGTTACCTATCATGCTGGCTGCAGGACTGTTGCCATTGTTCTCTCAGGAATGGCCTTGAGGGGCCTGGAATTAAGTAAGGAGACTCATGTATCAGTTGAGGAGAACAATCGTGCTGACATGGCCTGAACCCCGCCTCGGATCGCCACCCCAGAGCAGCTTCATCAGGGCATGAGTTTTGATTTCCACACAGCAGGAACCACCCTGGGTATTCCAGGGATAGGGATTGAATACGGGGAAACAGGACTCACCAAGTTGCTGGGGCAGCTGCATGCAGGACCACTGGATGAATTCCCAGGGCAGTGCCCCAGAACCAGCCTTCCAGTGTCTCTGCTGGGTTTACAGGAATTGGGGAGTCACTCCCCCAGCCCCTGGCTCTGAGATCCTACTTCCTTAGCCACTGAGATATCTGTTGGCCCCAACCCAACCCAGCCTCTGCCAGATCTGGCCAGAAAGACCGATGGCCCCTTTACCCATGTCCACACTCTTCCTGATCCAGGTCAGCCCAGAAACTAGATTTGGGTTCGAGCCTGACAGTTGCTTTGAAGTCAGACTCTAAAGCATGTATGAAACCTGTCCCGTAAAAGCTTCTAGAAGTGGGCCTTCCAGCCCTCAGTGCAAGGGCATACGCCTGCAGCTGGAGGCCGGGTGATCCCTGACGCCTGTCACACCTGCGCCACCTAGGTTGCCCCTCGAATCGATCAAGCACGGGAGTGAGTGGTCAGCATGTACTGGAACAGCCAAACCTGCCGGAGTGGTGGCTGACGTGATGGGGAGAGAAGAGAGGGTTGGAAAATACGGGTGGCCTGGGTGAGGCCGGAGCCAAAACCCATTACATCGAGTCTTTGTTTTGTACTTTTTACACTACACCTGTCAGTGTATTTTATATTTTAAAAAGTCCCAGAGCCTTTGCCTCTTGGATAACCAGTTGCCACATCGCATCTGTAGTAACAGGAGTGGCCTTAAGAGCCTACGTCTCCCAGTTTCCTCATACTTTTGAGTTCTTCAGGGGAGTGCTTTGCATGATAACATTCTGTTGGAACCTATTTTATTTTCTTGGTACATTTTTGTCAATCCCAGAAGTGGAAGTCAAACAAGGAAGCCAGCTTAGCAGGCCACCCCAGCCCGACCCCTCGCAGCCAGATGGAATGCACCTGTGGGTGGCCCTGGTTGGCATTGGAAGGCTGGTGTCTTAGGCGGATCCCTTATCTTGCTAAGCCTGCTGGGGCCTCCCACTCACTTTGTTGATTCATATATGCTGAACTTTGTCACATCTGATTGGGAGGGCTTAGGATGCTTGGTGGCCGCCTTGCCCTGGAGTCCCTGGTTTGTGCCAGCCCAGTACAGGTGGCTGCCCACAGGCTGAGATCAGAGGGGCCAGCCAGCATTGTCCCCAGGCTTCCTTCCTCCTGATTGTGGACGGGGCCCAGTCTCTTAAACTGTTTTAATTTTCCACTCTCGCCTTGTTAATTGCTAGGGTCTCATGGGGATGACCACTGAGGAACAACGAGGTTGGATCTTGGCTGGGCAAGGCCAAGTGTGACAGTTCTTTGGGCAGCCGAGCTCGTACAGTATTGGCCATTTCTCCCACTCCCTGGAATGCTTTTATTAAAATCTTGAGTCTCTTGGACACTTAATAAAGACATAAATTATGTCTTTGCTCATTTAATCTCAATTAACTAACTCATCAGCAGGAAGGCTTGGCAGACACGTGAAGGTGTGTGAAGGCAGAGTGGAAGACAGAGACGGCAGCTGGCATGCTCTCCCCGCCGCGGCCTGGGGGTGGGGCCTGCTGCTCTTGCCGATGGTGTGCCAGGCTGGGGTGCACACAGGTGCGATGGGTGCTCAGAGGCGCACGCGTGCCCCTCTCCCAGACTGTCAGCTGAGCCAGGACACAGAGTGAAGGTACACAACTGTTCCTGAAGATGCTGGAGTGTGTGTTTTAAAGCGACTCTTCATTCCTGAAGCTAGTGGTTAATCGCACAGCAAAGGGTATTTATTACTAAAATTCATGTCCGCAAGCCTCGGTTACCCAGCTTGTCCGCAGGAGCACACGCAAGCTGTCTTCAGCCTCTCAGTCCGGAGCTTGCAGCTCGCAACAGCGGGTTGGGTTTCACGTGGGGTTTGAGCTTCTCCCTGCTCTGCAGAGTTGTTTCAGCCCTGCCCAAGACAGCAGAGTTCCCAGGCCTTGTCCTCACAGTGGCAGGGACGGGGAGACAGGACCTCCAGAGGTCCCTGGAAGCAAGGAAAGTCACCTGGCTGGCTCACTGCTCTGTAGCTCCCCACAAGGCCCAAGAATTTGCTTCTCTCACTGTTCCCAGGTTCTGCAGCTGCTCTGCCTCCTGTGCTGTGGAGCACTGCTGAGAACCTGCAGTGGGCACTGCAGGGGGTTATCTGAGCTCTCCTGAGATCCTGTGCAGCCAGCCGTACCCTTGTCCCACACGTGGGAGCAAACCTGAGCCTTACTGGTCCGCTTCGCTCACACTCCTTGGTCGCTTTCTTCCCAGCCTGGCAGTTCAGACCCCTCTGGAGCCAGATGGGGTAGAGTAGATCCCTTTCTCAGGTCTCTGGGAACGTAGGCTTCCTGGGGCACCCACTGCCAAGTACAGTTAGGAGTCGGGGGCAGGAGCCGGAACAGCATGAGACCAGCTCCCTCCCACTCTGTGCAGGCCCAGGATGCAACCTTGGCTTTACCCACCTCCCACTGAAGCAGAGACCCACGGCTCTGCCTGGCTTCTTAGAAGTTTGCCCTGATCTTACCAGGTGTCTTGCATTCCACTCTGGGCCTCAAAGTGGACTGGGTGGGGTGGAGCAGGAAGACAGAGCTGGATCAGGCCCCAGCCCTACCTGGGCCCCAGCGCCCTCTGTGCCCACAGCACCTGGACCGCCTCTTGCTCTGGATCCCCACCCACCTCATCACAGTGTAGCCATCAACCCACGCCACCAGCTGGCCTCCCGGACCCAGAGTTGAAAGCACCAACTGCAGGCTTAGCCACTTCCTTCCCCACAGGAGGGTGTCCTCAGCAGAGGGCAGGCATGGCACCGAGGGCAAGGTGGGTGCTGCCCTCTCTGAGTGCCAGCCAGTGAGAACTCCCAACCCAGCAGAGAGCTTTGCAGACTTGAGTGGCTGGGCACACACGGGCACATGCCACCAAGAAAGATCAGCACAGGTTTCCCTCTTATTACTACAAAGGGAGATGATAGTGGAGGACTGTTTCAATTTTCCTTATTAAATAATACATTTTAACTGTGCAAAAGAAGGTGCATTGGCTTTCTCTTCAAGTAGCCGGTTCAATTTATGTTGCAAAACACAAGTAGCATTCAGAAGGAAAAACAATAATTTTCCAGTTCCTCTTCCAACAGTCACTGTTAGCTCCTGCCTTTGTTATTAAGACTGTCATTTGCGGGCCGGGGAGATGGCTCAGTAGAATAAGTGCTTCCCTGGCAAGCGCAAGGGCCCGAGTTCAATCCCCAGTTCTACCAAAAAAAAAAAAAAAAAAAAAAAAAAAAGACTGTCATTTGGGGGGTGTTGTAAGATGAAGGTGCCAGAGCACCTCTCTCTTGCTTCTGGCCTTGTAACACCCAGTGCAGAAGGCTGGCAGGGCTGCTTCTCCACCTGGGAGGTACAGCAGCTGCGCTGGATAGGAGGGGCTGCTGGGCATCGGGGGGGCAGAGATGCCCATCTCTGGCTGTCCCCTGCGCCTCCCTTTCCTGTGGTGGTTGGGACAGAAGGAACACACACCACAGGTTTCACGTGCCCTTCCTTCAGGACCAAGACGATGTGTTCTAGAACAAAGTGCCACATTTCAGTTTGTGAGCAAATGATACTTCTCGTTGGATTTTCTGAAACATTACAAGGCTTTCAACAGGCTGCGTGACGCAGCCCAGGGGACAGTGCCATGGTCCTCGCAGGAATACTGTGCTCCCCTCGTGGTTGTGTACGACTCACGCTGTTTATATGTCTCTCTGATTTATTTTCTATTTGCCCCTCTCTAGTGGGATCTTGTGTGTGACAATGCCTGGAAGGTCCATATCGCTAAGTTCTCCTTACTGGTTGGATTAATCTTTGGCTACCTAATAACTGGATGCATTGCGGACTGGTGAGTACCCACACGCACTAGAGACCCTTTGGGAGCCACCCATGCTTTGGCTGGCTAGAGACGTGGCCCGTGGTCGCATACACTACTCCTCGTTTTTCTATCCCGGTATTGGGGCCAGAACTGAAAGCTGAAGCTACTGCCTGGACAATGCAGAGCTAAAAGAATCGGTCAGTACACATAACAGACCATTTGGGTGTGAAAATTTCAATATGTACCCTTTTTCCAAGTCAAAACCAGCCTGCGACCTAATCTAGCGCTGACTTTAGATGTGCAGGAAGAGCATGAGCTCTCAAGTGCGGGCCTCCGTGGGCTGGAGCTGCGTGGTGGATGCGCCAGCTGCGTGACTAACCGTGAGCGCTGGGTGGATGGGGCGCAGCGGCGCGCACCTGTACTCCCAGCAGGAGACTGAGGCTCAAGAGCACTGCAGCTAAGGAGTGTGAGGTCTGCTTGGTCCCATGCAGCTCTCCGTGTTCCTGGGGGAAAACGGCGACAGGATCAAGAGACAAAGACAAGGGATAAAAGCTGGAGTCAGGTGGGGCCCGCTCTCTCTGGATGGCAGGAAAGGAACTGAACAACCTCGGTAGGGATGTTTATTTATGCATTTGTCCAAGTTAATAGCAGGAGACACAGGGTTGCCTAGTGACTAATGACTGGAATTGTCTCAGGCAAAGTGTTTTAGGGCCACATGCATTTTAGAGATAGTCCTTGCCTTGGCAGGAGATGCCTCTCCCAGGCGTATGGGGAGGGGATGTTGGAGGATACCAGCATTTGGGCAAACCATGGGCATTGCAGACAGGGACGGGTGGGGATGAGAGGTGGCCATCAGTACACGTTCTTGGGTGGGGGAGGCGGTGCCTACGGCAGGGAATGGGGAGCTGGAGAAGAGTGGCCAAGTTAGTAATGACAGTGATGATGACATTGTTAGCATCTGGCGCTTGCTAGTTGCTGTGTACCAGGCACGGTGACAGAGAGTCCCATACCTCAGGCCCATCCTCAGTTGCCCGTTAGGTAGGTGCTGTTACACCTCCATTTCCTCGTTGAAAACCCAAGGCACGGAGGCGTAAGTAAACTCCAAGCTCACCCAACTTTAAACAGGGTTCAAGTCTTGAACCCAGGCTACATGGCTCTAGAGCCCGGCACCACAGTGCTCGCCCTTATGGCATTCAGTGATCAGAAGGACACCCCGCAGCTGTGCCCTGCAGGGACACAGCTGCCTGGGGAGCGGGGTGCCCAGCTGGAGGAGTGGCATTACTGATCCCCCATCCTCCCTCTCAGGGGAATCCTTTTTGCTCTCGCTGTGCTGTGAATCAGCACATCCTAGGCCTAATGACTGTGCTTCTGCAAGGCCCTGTGTACCCTGGCTACCTGTGAAGGCTGACTAAGGTCCAGCCGGGTGTGTTGGGGCAGGGGGCGGGGTAGTAAGGCTTCCAAGGCCTCTGGAAGTGGTGGAAGTTTCTTCGCAGAAGCTTCTGTCTGCTTGGGAGTTCCTTGCACTAACGGATAATGTGATTTCCTGTGTACCCAGAGTCTGCCAAGTCATCATTTGTAAGGGCTTCCTCGGGACCCATGCCCTGCAGACAGGAGTGGAGAAGCTGCCAGGGACCCCTGGAGACCTACTCTGGGGCCCCTTTGGCTTTTTGAGTTAGTTTGTTTTTTTTCAGAGTAGAAGGTAGAATTAATTTCCCAGAAATCTGCATTAAAATAAATTAGACATGCATACAAATTTGACCTCTGTCACCATCTTCCTGAAACATGCAGACTTGATAGAACTTTCAGTGTCCTCATTCTGTAAGTGATTTAGTAGGAAGTCAGTCAGGGTTCTGCTTTGAACCAGGCTGTGCAGGCGTGTGTTCCTTCAGGGCTGCTGGGTGATGCCTTACTCCTGCACGGACACACCAAGTGGCCTCTCTGATCAGCCGCAGATCCGGGAAAGCCTGGAGAACTGGGGTCCTGCTTTGGGAGTCCCCAGGAATCACACTGCCACCACACTGAGCTGCAGCCACTTTTCCCAGCTCCATGTGGAGTGGGCCAGCAGGCGGGCTCAGCAGCCCCAGCGGCCCTGCTGGCTTTGGACATTCTGAGTGGCCCTCTTTCAGTTTGGAAGTTCGGTATTTTCCACCTCTAATTTTTTTTCATGTTTTGTTTTGAGGGTTTTATTTTTTTTAGCTGGCATTTTACTGCTTGCTTAGAAGGAAACAAGCCCATGGAAGGGAACCCCAGACCTCAGCAGGGAGGTAGTTTCCTGGGTGCAGTGGGGAAGTGGGCCAGAGTCAGAGGGTAAGAGTTCTGTGGCTGCAGTCACCGAGTGTGAACGTTTAAGTCACACTGCTTTCTTTTGATAGCTGTTTCCAGCTCAGGCTTTGGGGAGGCCAATGAGGTATTGCTAAGTAGCGCAGCGGGAAGATGGTGGGACAGACGTGGAGCTCGTGCCCTCCCACGTGTGCGCCCTCAAGGATTATGCTGCCTCGGTAGTGACAAGGGTGGGTCGCAGCCAAGGGCCCCTTGTCTGCAGCTCCAGGTGGCCAGTGCAGGACAGAAAGCTGCAGTCTTAGGGAAGGTGCAGGGAGCTCTTCAGGGAAGGGGCGACCCAATGGCGGCCCCCCAGCAGCTCCCCTCTGTGGCCAGTGACGGTCTCTTCTCGAGCTCCTTGCTGTTGAGAGCTTGAGCCTTGTCTCTTGAAGGTTTTCTTCCTGCTTGACCTCTCTGCAAATAATCCCTTTATGCAAATCTCCACCAGTGACTAAGTCGTCCTCAAGCGGCTGTTTGCTGCCGAGACCCCTTATGAGTGCCTGGTGGCTGCAGTCCCTGATCACTGCAGGCTCTGGGGCTTCAGCAGCACAGTTAACCACCTGACAGTCCTGTGGGTCCCAAGCCCTCAGGGGTCTCCCTAGCTTGATGCCAGGGCTCTCCTGTCTGCAAGCTCGCTCTGAGACAGGCCTTTCCTTGCATCCCCAGCTCTTGGGCTGGCTGTGTCCTGTGGCTCATGACCCCTCCCTCTCCGCCTACCTCACACCCTCCCCGTTGCCCTCAGCCAAGGCGGTGGGACTCACCTGCAGGACACCTCATCTCCAGGTCCTTAACCTTAACCTACCTGCAGATTAGGACACGGACACCTTTGGGGCCTGTTACTATGCCTGCCACACGTTGTGAGTAATCACGCCTCGCTTGGCAGACTGAAGAGCAAGACTTTTGTCATCTCTGAGGGGACGTCACTCTGGAGAGCCATCGCATGCGAACCCTCCGAGGCTTCAGCTTATAGTAAATGCTTGCCAAGTCGCCCAACACGTCTGCGCTCCACCACCATAGCGCTGCTAGGGGCTCCCAGGAAAAGGAACACAGGCTCCTTCGAGCTAGATTCATCTGTCCCAAGACCATGTCTTTCCGAAGAGGTTTGAGCGTGGATTTAAAACCAGGGCACTGCAACTTCAAAGAGCTCACTGGCCCCGCAGTCCCTGATAAGAAGGTTTACTTACCGATTTCAGCAGTTACTTGGGAGCAGGGACTTGGAATGGCTTGTATAAGATTAAAAAACTTCAAGCATCTTTTCTAAAAAGTATCAGAACACCGCAAACCACCTGTGGCCAACATCAGGGATGTCAAAGTGCAGGAAGGAAGGGAGCTAAACGTTAGGTACCTCGGGCTGGGGGTTGTGTCACTCTGTCTGCCGTCTGCTGTTATGAAGGCCTCAGGAAACCTGCGAAGGAGCCTACTTAGCACCATTGTACAGATGAGGAAGGAAAGGCCAGTAAAAGTGGGTGTCAGGTTTCTTGTTTTCCTTCATTTTAGGAGAACACTAAGTCACATAAATTTATATCTGTAAATGAGCTGGATATGGACAGAGCCATCCAGTGAGGTTGCCCTGGAGGGGCTTCCTGAACACAGCAAGGCGAGGGGGAGCAAAGAGCGCGACCTCCACCTCAGGGCACTGATTCTCGTGGCCACGGCGCTCGTAGCCGTGGCCTCACCACCCAACGCCAGTGTGGCTGGCAGAGGTTTGGAAAGTTCCGGAGGAAATGCCGCTGGGGGGTTTCTCTCCTACATTTTCTTAAAATGGCAGCCATCCCCTTCATGGAGTAAGGCATGCTGGTTATTAGTCTTTTTTTTTTTTTTTTTTTTTTTTTGAAAGAAGATTCATTGAGAGATTATTCATATACCATAAAACCCATTTAAAGCACACAACTCTGAGTTTTAGTGTGTCCACAGGACTATGCCACCTTCTCCCACTCTGAGTTGGAAGCGTTTCCATTCCTTCAAAATGATGCTTATGCGGGGCTGGTGAGATAGCTCAGCAGACTAAGCATCTGCTTAGGCAAGTGCGGGGACGAGGGTTCGATCCCTGGCACCGCCTGCCACGCAGGCCCCAACCCAGGGCATGCTGAGCCGGCCACCAAGACCAGGCATGGTGGCACACACCTGTAATTCCAGCTCTGGCGAGACTGAAAACAGGAGGATCACTACGAGTCTGAACTGTGTTGTGAGACCCTGTACCAAACACATAAATTAAAAAATAAATAAATCAGCTGACCAGATAGCTCAGCAGACTAAAGTGCCTGCTTAGGCAGAGCATAGCAGCCAGGGCTCGATCCCCATGCCTACCACGCCAGCCCCACCCCTGGGGGAACTCTGAGATGACAATTGAGACTGGGCGTGGTGGCACATGCCTGTAATCCCAGCGCTTGGGAGGATGAAAACATGAGGATCACTATGAGTCCGATCTGTGTAGTGACACCCTGTAGACCCTGTGCTAAATGGCAAGTGCAGACCGACCTTGAGTTTCAGGAGAGCTGCCTTTTCCAGACATCTGCTTTGTGTGTAGATGCCCGCCCGTTACACCATTCAGCTAGCTTACGTGGTGTTCAGGGCACTGAGCCTGTGTTTCTGTGCCCCTTTCTCTGGTCTCTGTCTTGGCAAATATCATCCAGTCCTTCCCCATTATTCTGGGCCTTCACTTGCAGTCACAGCCAATTGATATGTAAAAGTTTATGAGTTTTGCCATGCCTTTATTGTGAATGAGATAATAAAGAGAAAGTTCGTGTGGGGGTGGCGAGCAAGTGGCTTCCCCATGCTTTGGACGCCACTGCCCTGCCAGCCTCCCACAAGCACATTAGCCCCACCGGTCCCCTCCTTGCCTGGCCCAGGTGGTAGTCTGTGAATTCGGAGAGACTATTGTCCTCCGGGGGGCTTTTCCCTAAGCGTGCTGGCAGCTCCACACCAGTTATTTAAAGTTCTGGTTGGGTGTCTTGCGACCCTTGCAAACCACTGCTCGTCCTGTAGTGCACACACTGGCGGCTGCCTGGGGATCGGGTACCTGTCTTAGAGAGCACCGTGGAGAACGGAGGCAGAGCTGCTCCACCTCGTGCCCTTGCTGGCTCTCCGTCCAGTTCCAAAGATCAGCCATTTCTTAGAACAATTGATGCTGAGCGTACCTAGCTTTGTGTCTGGGGAGTCATTCTGAGTCCTGTCCTTGCTGCGTTGGTCACCCTGTTTAGACTCAGAAACAGACTCGCAGCAGAAATCGGGTTCATGCCTCAGTTCTCTTACCCACTGCTGTTTGGTCCCTGCTCCCTTGGCTCCAGGGCTTGGGCTAAATGTTCCTCTTTCTGCCCCAGCCATTGGTCTGGGGGCTAGGAAAGTGGGTCTAGACAGTGTGAAGACCTCCCTTCCACACGTTTTCAACCCACACAGAGCAGCTGCTGGAGACGGGGGTTTTGGCATCTATCGCTGCCATCTTCCCTAACCATGATGCCCACTGTCCTTCTCCATCTGCAGGGTTGGCCGCCGGCCTGTGCTGCTGTTTTCTGTCATCTTCATTCTGATCTTCGGACTGACCGTGGCACTCTCAGTGAACGTGACAATGTTCAGCACACTCAGGTTCTTTGAAGGATTTTGCCTGGCTGGAATAATTCTCACCTTGTATGCGATACGTAAGTAGGAATCTTCATACCTGTCTTATAAAAATTGGCTAAATTGCACTCGCCTTGGGTGTTTTGGATAAGACTCTGCAGGCGCTGATTTTTGGGGCAGCGGTTTTTTTGGGGTTTTTTTGTTTTGTTTTGTTTTGTTTTGTTTTTGAACGCCTACTTTAGAGGGCTGGATGATTGTGCAAGGATTTGAGGCAACACCTTCGAACGTTTATTTAGTTTTTACCTCTAGCTTGGGCTCAGTGTGCAACAAGGGCCACGTCAGGTCGCATATGTCCTGGAACTGGGATCAGCCCAGAGCAGATGTGGAGGGGTGTGTGCGTTCCTGCAGATTTCCCGCACTGATAGCCTGTGTACTTTGGAATCCAGGACGTACCTGGGAATCCCCATGCTCAGGTCTGCATGAGTCAGCTCAATTCCTGTCACTGTGTGATCTGTCTGAGACTGTGGATGCTTCATGAGCTTGTATTTTTTTCTTACGACCATACCGAGTCCAAATTGTCTGCATTTCCATGTGCCTGTAGGTGGTCATCTTGGACGCTAAACATTAATCCTAGATGAACAGAAGACATGGCTGGGTGGTGCTTGTTCTCATTTAAAGAAAGAAGAATGGATGCAGTGCACTTGCTTCCACTGATGGTCATGTTGTTGACCATACTAGCTCTGCTATCAAATATGCTTTGTTTCCTTTATTTGTCGTTGATTTTCTGGAAGACAACCACATCCCATAAAGAGCAGAGTTTCAGGCATGGGGGTTTCAATTACTAGCCTTTTCCAGTTGCCACACAGAAAGAGCTTTGGGTACACTGTGTGATAACTTACGATGTGGTTGGTCCTTCTCCATTTAACATGGTAGATAAAAAATTAGGTATAGACTATGTAGCAATTTCTAGCATGATAAAATAAGAATAGTTCTAATTCTCTTAAATTTACCTGTTAGGTTCTTTAGGTAACCTAAAGTTTTCTTCCACTAGAAATATAACCCCGCATGGCATGGATTTTTTAGCCATAAGGAAAAACCAGGCATGAAAAGAAATCTATGTTTCTAAGTCCATAGTTTGTAACCTGATCTCTTATTCTAATATTTAACTGAACTACACTGTTTTTTCCAGTGTATTTGTGTTTATGTTGGAGAAACACATATGGGACAACTCTCTTGTCCTTTAGAGGGTTCTTGTGTGACAAAATTCATTGGTTGAAATGATGGTGTTTGGGACTTCGTTTCTTTGAAGAAACAGCACAGGTATTGGGCTTGAGCCTGGTGGTCCCCATGGCCCCAGCCCTGCTGGCCTGTGCAGTGCAGCAGGCTCTCGGCTCCAAGGAGACAAGAGTTCTCCATGGGGCTTCTGCTCCAGGCTCCCACCCTGGCAGGCTGACAAGTTCTGGTTGTCCCAGAAGGATGGCAATCTGGTCCTTCCACAGGGCCTGCCACCAGAGGGGACAGCTGTGCACACAGGCACGCGGTGACAGGACTGCTCCCGCTGCCACCCCTCACCCAGTCAACACAGCGCTCAGGGAAACTTGCCCGAGAGCAAAGATGCCGTGTTCTTTTTGCCTTGGATGCCAAGTGCTAGTGATTGGGTGAGGTGCCAGAGGACTGGGCATCTTTGAGGACGCTTGAGGACTGAATCTGTTGCCGTGTCTGCCGGGGCTGAGGCAAGAGGGTGGGATAAGGAGCGGCTGCCTGTGCTGGTGGGCATTTGCTGCCTGCAGACACTGTCCTCGAGTTAAGCCAGGCCAGGTGTGAGCTGGCCTTGTTTCTGCCGTACTTGAATTACCGTACCTGCTTGTGTTGTGACATCGTCATACCTGAGGCCATGTGAAACCTATTGCTGCTAAAACATGAAGCCAAAGATGTTTTTTCATTAGATGATGTGAT
>NW_004524599.1:15346147-15413688 GCF_000260255.1 Octodon degus
GGGTGTGGCTGTGTTTCAATAAAACTTTATTTACAAAACAGACAGTGGGTGAGATCTGTCCTGGGGGCTAGGACTTTCATCCACAGATGGAGGGCTCAGGTGTAAGCCTGACACCACAAGGACTGAGTTCTGAACACCCTTTCTAGTTCCGTCTTAACTGCCTTACTCTAATTTATTTTTTGTCCTCTCTATCTGCATCATATGTGTTATTTTGTTGTTTGCATTTATATAAGAAGCGTTGCTTTTTTAGTGCAGTAAAACGAGGTATTAGAAAAGTCATTTTCTTGGGCTGGGAGGATAGCTTGGCAGTCTAAGCACCTGCCTGGCAAGCACAAGGACCCGGATTCAATCCCCAGTACCGCATGCCGTGCCAGCCTCAGAACCCCCGACGCACTACGCCAGCCCTGTAACTGTGTGTGGTGGCTCATGCCTCTAATCCCAGCACTAGGGAGGCTGAGACAGGAGGATCACTAGAGTCCAAGCTGCATAGTGAGACCTTGTACCAAATAAATAAAGATTTTTTTTTTTTTTTAGTCTTAGAAAAGTCATATTTTCTTAAATTTGATCTGATGGCTGTGTCTAGATGACTCTCCAAAAGCTCCTGGAGTCATAGGTGGGTTTTCTCAGAAGTGACTCGATCTAGAGTGTGTGACTGATGCGTGGTGAAAGACTAAAACCAAGGGCACGAGGATTAAGGGTGGCAGTGCTGCCCGCCGTCAGCAGCCTGGATGAACCAGCAGGGCTGGAAAGAGCGGCGGCCACCCCTCGCTTGCTTGGCTGCCTTCTGCCTGCTGTGAACTGTCTGTCCTTGCCATGCCTGTCTGCCATTCATCCAGCTGATTAAGAACTGAAACCTCTACAAACTGTGAGCTAAACAAACTTTATTCCCTGAGGGTGTTGAGTATTTTGTCACAGCAGTGAAAAAAGTAACTATGCTACGTTGAAACGCGGTGTCAAGTGCCATGACAGTGAACGCGTCCGGGAATCAGCCAGTGGCTCACTGTCGGAGCTCGTAACGCACCTGAGCTAGCATCGTGGAAGTAAAGCAAAAGGACGTGTGCAAGCTGACTGAGTTCACTGCCATCATATTTAAACAATAAAACTCAGGCTGAATTGATTGAAAGATGGTCAAGGGAGAACCAAGAAGAGAAAGAGCTGAAGTCACAGAGAAAGGGCGGGGTTAGGGGACCGTTATGGGTGGGCTGGGTTGGAGTGACCGTGACAATCTTGAAAGACAACAGAAGCTGGTAACAAAAGAGGTATTCTCAGGCAGCAGGGAGGTGACTGAATTTCCAATCGGTGTGTTTAATGTCATTTTATACACAAGTGGTATGTATATTTAGGCAATACTTGGGAATTTGTTTTGCTTAAAGGAATTACTGAGAAGCTGGATCACAGAGTGAAGGAGTTTTTTGCTTTTTTTTTTTTTTTTTATGTATTTGGCACAGGGTCTACAGGGTCTACAGGATCTCACCACGTAGATCAGACTCATAGTGATTCTCCTGTTTTCAGCCTCCCAGGCCCTGGGGTTACAGGCCTGCCCCACCATGCCCAGTCTCAATCACTGCCTCAGCACGCCCCGGGGCGGGGCTGGCACGGCAGGCTGGGGGGCAAACCCCAGCAGCTGCGCTCTGCCAAGCAGGTGCTTTCGTCTACTGAGTTATCTGTCCAGCCCTTGGAGAACCTTTTAAGTCTGAAGAAAACTTTAAAACTCTAGACCTTGATTCTTTGGAAGTTGCCTTTGTACTGGTCCCCAAATTTCTCTTCCTTTGACCAAAAAGGTTTCCTTTTTAATCTCACTTAATCCCTTTTCTGGAAAGGCCTGTCTTTTCTCTGAATAGATCTGGATATCATTTTGTTTTAATCCCGGAGATGTTTGGCAGTATAAGCAGGAAAGTAACAAAGTTTGCTGTTTTGATTTCTCGTATTGCTTGCCACGGGACTGGACTCTTCATTTCAAGAAATGCTGCTGACTTGTGAAAGTTTTCTGCTATATTTGCAAGTCTGCCTAAGGTTTTTTTTTTTTTTTTTTTTCCTGCTTTGAACGTTTTTCTTAGGTACATTGTGGTTAATTATTCTACCCTTTAAACTCTTGTTTTCCTCAAATTGCCGAAGAGAGAAGTGGTTGTGTAATTAGAGCATAAATTAGTGATTATTGACATCGTCCTGAGCATCGTCTTACACAGAAGCCGAGTGTGTAAGAGCCAGAGAGAATGGGCCAAGTCGGGGGCACTTCAGCTGGGCCCAGCACGTCCCACTGCCCGCCTCCGAGCCCCTGAGGCGCTGAGATGATTCGGTGCACTTGGATTTCACACACACACACACACACACACACACGCTTCATTTGACCTTTTCTGCTGGACACAGACACTCACACTCTCACACACACTCACACATACTTATTGAAGAACACCTGATTTAGCCCACAAGGGCACACAGGCCAAGGAAGAGGAGCGATCGGCCACACTCCCCTGCGTGTTTATGGAAGCAAAGTCAGATCAAGGACTAAAGAAGCCGTCACTTCTCAGCATCTCGAGATGCGGCGGATCAGCCAAGGGAATCGACACTGTGTACGAAAGCTGCGTCCGTCATTCCCCATAGAGGCCTCTGTCCTGGTGGTTCACGCGTTCCCAAGCTGAGACGGTGGACAGTACCTTCTGCTGGCAGAGACGCTGTACTTTCAGCAGTGAGACAAATGGAGAGAATTTTCTTTTCTTTCTTTTTTTGTTTCTTTTTTGCTTAACAATGAACAATTTCTTTTGAAAAATTCTCTCCAACATGTTCTCGTTTTAATGACTCTCCTTAAACCCTGGCAGTCTAAATAACTGCAAGAACTTTACACATAATCAAGGAGTGACTTGAAATTCCACAGGTGACTGAGTTACTGATTACTTTGTAGAATTACAAGCTAGGGCTTGACTTTACTGGTAAATAGAAAAATCTCTAGTTTGCTGTGCGTGGCAGGCTGCTCTTTCTCACGTGAGGATAATGGTTTTTCACTCTCCGTGAAGGGGTTGAATGATTGTTAATGTGTGGGTGTCCAACAACTCCTCTTCCCCTTACTCTCCTGTATGTGTTCAGAGTATTTTCTGTGTTTCCCTGAAGCCCAATAATTTGTGTTATTTTGCTGCACATATCCATGTGAGCTGCTAGACTCTTGGGACGTATTCAGTCAGTGGGGCTGTGAAATGGCAGCACTGTGCTATGATTTTCTTCCTTTTTAAATTTTTCTCTGTATTTTTGGGAAAGGTCTACAGGGTGTTCAGGGTCTCACTACTAGCTCAGACTCATAGTGATCCGCCTGTTTACAGCCTCCTGAAAGCTGGGATTACAGGCGCGCCCCACCGTGTCCAGTCTCAATTGCCATCTCAGTGCACCCCGGGGCGAGGCCGGCATGGCAGGCCCAAGGATCAAACCCCCGACCCCTGCTCCTACTTGCAGGCACTTTAATCTGCTGAGCTATTGGGCCAGCCCTTGTGCTGCAACTCTCTTAGAAAAATAGAAGAGGTCCCAGATGTTTCCATGCAGGGTGGCATCCACAGGTGGAATGAAGGCAGCAGGGACCACAGAGCTGCAGAAAGAGGGGCATAGAGACGGTGCTGGCCAGCAGGAGTGGCTTTGGCTACCTTGCAAGTGACTCCTAGAAAGGAAGTATTTACCTTGCGCGAGGTGGGGGGCCTTCCTTCCACCCCAGCTGCCTGGCCCTTCCCCGTGGCTCGTGACAGGGCTTTTTCCACAAAGGAAATGAGTCAGTTTCCCATTGGCACTGGACAAACCATCTTAACGTTACTTCTAAAGAATTTTGGTTTAACCTAGGATCAACTGCACACAGCTGGGAAATCAGATTAGATTAAGGTTTCTCCAGCTGTCAGTTTCTTTGCCTGCAACCCATTGCTAGTGCTACAGGCAAAGTGGGAAATCGGCAAAGATTAATATGCACACTGGAATGACCTCTGCCCCTGCCACCGGCTTCCCTCCATTCCATCTCTGAACAGCTGGAGCTTTTGCTGCCACCACAGACGATGAGTGAGTGGAAGCCCCTGGTGGACCAGGTCCAGTTTGAGGAAGGTGGGGATGCTGGGGCAGCCCATTAGTGCTGGTGGCCACTGGCCCCCCTGTGGAGGGCTGTGTTGCCACAACATGCCACCAAAGCATAGCAGTCCTTTAAAAATTATTCGCACCTTTCTCTCTCTCCCTGCTTGTTCCCTGAGAGCGGACAGAGAAAGACCTCAGGAGGTCTGAGCTGCAGTCCAAGTCCCACGGTTAACGGTGACCATGACGGATGGCTTGATCTCTCTCTGCTCCCATCCACTTCTCTGTGATGAGTGGTCCCAAAAACCCAGGATTCCAGTCTGGAGTAACTCATAGACAAAGGGCACAGAGAACACACCCACGTACAGAGTCACTGGGCCCCTCTTACTGTCCAGGTTTAAAGTTCCACGGCTCCTGACTGCTAAGCTCAGCCATTGGCCTTCGTCAGTGTTCAAGATTTCATGGGCCAACAGAACAAGGACTGCTCAGGCCGCAGCCTGTGGCCTCCTGGAGTCCACACAAGAAAGTGGCACTGGTGGACTTTAGTCCTGGCCTCTGTGTGCTCTCTGGCTGCCACATCAAGTGCTTACAAAGGCCACCAGGGAAGACATGAAGTGGTGGCTCAGGGTTAATGGTTAATGGTTTCCTTTCCCCGGCGTCCCAGGCTGCCCTCTTGTCAGCAGCCTTGTCCAGCCACTGGCCCCAGCTCCTCCCCCACATTTGCCTGTTGGACTTGCAGCAAGTCCCAGGAATCCTACGACACTACCTAGGACTTCCTTTTCTTACCTACAAAGACAAGATGGCTAGGACAAGTTCAGGAATGTGAGACTCCAATGAGGGACTGTGTTTCCTCTCTTGAAAGAAAATGAAGAGTAAAATAAGCCAGTCACCTTGAAAGCAAATAAAGCATTCCGGGCTTTTGAACTCATCCCCAGGCCTGTGCTGGGAAGGGAAACCATGACAGGCCTGCCAAGACCCATGTCAGTGAAGGGACACGATCTTGGCTAAGAGCAGGGAGTGAAATACAGCCGAAATGCTGCAGAGGCACTGAGCTCTGCTGTTCGCAGCTGGACTACTCAGATCATGCCGGATAACTCTGCTTCAGGTCATCTGAGTTTCGTTTTGTTTTGCTCTGTTGTACTCACCCACAGGGACACACAAGACTCTTTCTCCTTCCCTGACTTGCTCAGTAAACATTTGAGGGCCTACCAATTTGTTGACTTGATTGTGATCTAGACCCTGGGCACTGCCAGCTGCTGAGGTCACAGAGGAAGCCACATCTTCCTGTCTGCGGGGTGCCTCAGAGTTCAGTGAGTAAAGCTTCAGGGCCAGGCTCTGACAGGACTGAGGGCATCAGAAAGATACTTCTGGGTGTGAGTTTTGTGTTCACTACTTGCTGTGGGTTCCCACAGGCTGGAGGAGCTGTTGAACTCTGGGTACGATGGGCCATTAGTTTGACTGAGGCCTAGTGCATTCTGGGTACAGTGGATCGTTAGAGTTTGGCTGGAGCCTAGTGTGCTCTGGCTTCTGTGGGTGATTAGGACTTGGCTAGAGCCTAGTATATTCTGAGTACTGTGGGTCATTAGACTGGCTAGAGCCTACTGTTTTCTGGTACTGTGAATGACTGGGGCTTGGTTGGAGCCTAGTGCATTATGGGTATTGTGAGTCATTAAAAATTGGACTCTAGTGTATTCTGGGTAATGTGGGTCATTAGAATTTGACTAGACTCTAGTGCCTTGTGGATTCTATGGATAATAGGGCTTCACACACAAAGATTTGTCCTCTATGATGACAGTGGGTCAAAAGGAATATTTCCCCTTCCTTATGTCAAGTATTTTAGAAGGAAAGTTATTTCTTTTCTTTTTTTTTTCAAAGTTTTATTGATAAACAGATAGCAATGAGACAGTTTCAAATCAAATCGGAAGTACAATTTCAACAAATAATACACTGCATATATTCTACTTAGTGGTTAATTGCTGTACAAGATGCGGGCTTGTGATCCTATTTACAAACACCATTAGAACAAATCATTCTATTCATTAAGAGAATGCAACTATATATCTATCCCAACCACTTTGAATACACAGATACCAAATGGACATTCATAGGTATACCCCATTTTTTCTAAGTTCCGTTATTGAATATTATAGGTATGTAAACTCAGCAAAATATTCTAAAAGAGTCCAGTAGCCCATAATAGCATTGGGTCTTCTGTTTAACTGGCAATGTCAGAAATTATTGACCTGAGTCCCCCACAGCTCAACTTAACAGCATGGCTTTATTTCTTATATTTCATCTTCATACTTTTCTACTGGATGGTTAAGAGCAAGGTAAAGCAGGACCTATGCAACAAGAGTTGTAGCTTTTTGGTCTGAGAAGGTCAGTGAAATGCCCTCAGGATTTATCCTGAGATCCTGTACCTCAGATTGTAGAACCTTTATCAGTGCAGCCATAGTTGGTCCGATGGTTGTGGGTTATTGTTAAACAGAAAGTTATTTCTTTATTGTTATAAAATATATATAACATAAAATTTACCATTTCAACCATTTTTAAGTATGTACAATTCAGTGATACATCTGTACTGTTTTGGCACAAGAATAACTTTTCTTTCCTTTTTTTCTTTTCCACTCTTTTCTTTCTGCTTTCTTCTTTCCTTTCTGCACTGGAGATGGAGCCCCAGGCTTTGCACCCACTAGGCAAGTACCCTACTACTAAGTTACATCTCCAGCCGAAGAAAATAACTTTTGAGCTGAGAAAATGTTCTGTGAGTGGATTAGAAGGCGAGGCAGTTGTGGCTGCTCTTCCTTGAAGTCACCTAAACATTACATTCCTGTGACAGAGAATTCAGGTGTGTGACTGAGTTGTGGGAGAGCTACAGGTGCAGTCCCTACGCCATGCTTGTTGCCTGCTGCATGGCAGTGTGTGACCACGTGCCGTACTCCCCATACCCTTTCTAGTCACACGCATGCAAAGCCATATGTGTGCGCACATGCACGGTCGTGTGGCAGCTGGTGGCAGCTGCAGTAGAGCCCACACGGGATTGGGAGCCGGGCCCCACCGCTCCCAGGTTGTGATCTTCAAAGAGCTTCTTGCTCTGCCTACACGTAAAGTCCGTTTTCTCACCTCTGGAAGATCATACAGATAGCTGGGGGATAAGTCCAGGCACCAGCCAGAAACTGCACATTTCAGAGAGGCATTGGTGGGACCTGGGTGCTGGCTACTGCCCTGACAGGATAGGCCGGGAGGCCCCCATTCTCCTGGGCTGGCCTGCCCTTTCCTCTTCTTGCGCCTTCTTTCCCAAGCTGCTTTGCTCCTAGCCAGTTTGGGTCCTGGAACGAAAGGGGTTTGGGCTGATGGTGGCTCCTGGATAGCGTAGGTGGCTGAGAATGACTGTGGTGGGGACAAGGGGAAGCAAGAATTGCCTCGTCCTTACTGCTCCAGTGTCCCGCTTAATCAGTCACCTCTTCTGAAGCCTCCAGTCGGAGCTCCATGCTTTGTGTTTGTAAAGTCTTCACCACTTTGGGGTGGGAAGGGACAGCCATAAGCTCTAGGAAAATATTCCCTGTGTAGATCCCTTAGAGGGCCTTGGCCTCTTCAGTCGTACCACTCACATGACTTCTGTACCCGTCACCCGCAGAACTCTGTTAATGACTAAGAAAAAGCAGCAAAGAAGTAGAGCGTGGGTCACCATATTCAAGCCTGACGTGTACTTTTTAAACACCCTCCATTTCTCGTCCCTACATTATTATCTTATAAAAATGCCTACATCGACTTGATCTATTTTTTGTTTTATTTTTTATTATTTTGTAGTGCTAGGGGTCAGACCAAAGTACTCTCAATGTCAACCCACAAAACTTGCTCCTAACCATGGGACAGCTGTTGCCTGTGTTCTGGCATGGTGTCCTTGGCCTGCCTTCTCAAGGGGGTGACGGCGGACCCTATTTACAAGTGGACAGTGTGAGAGCAGAAGAGGAGTGCTGCTTCGGGCAGCAAGCACATGTTCTTTGTCTTTTCAATGGAGGGCTCTTTGGAGATAAGCTGTTTGGGGCAAAGCCCCCAGTGCTGGGCGAAGGCCGTGTCAGATCTAGCAGGTTCCCAGGTCACAGGCAGGCGGGGCCCGGCCCTGTGCGCACCTGTGAATCTGCCATCCCCTTGGCAGTGTTGTCTCGAGGTGCACAAACCCCAGCCCAGCCTCAGGCCCCCAGGAGCCACGCATGCACACATTAAGCAGAGATGTCCGGGTTGTGAGGACCCCGTGTCGGAGAGCTATGCCTCTCTGGGGATTCTTTCATGGGAAAGGCAGGCTCAGGATCTCGGGTAGGCTTTGATTGTTTTGTTCTTCAACGCTGGGGACTGGGGATTGAACCCAGGCCCTTTGCACAGAGCTATATCTCCAGCCCTTTTATTTACTCTTTTACTATTTTGTTTTAATGTACTGTATTATATTTTGAGACAGGGTCTCGCTAAATCGCTAAGGGCTCAAACTAGTCCTGGCAGTTTTAAAGTGGTGGCCCCTGTTCAAAGGAACCAATCTCACCAATTCTGGGATTCTGGGAAGGAAGGGAGAAGCATTCCGGCTGTGGTGTGAACCTCCCGGGGGCATTCCCATATGACAGAGGACAGCCCAGAGGACAGCTGAGAGGGGCAGCACCTAAGTCCTCTGACCTCCTTCATGGAACACAGACCGGAGAGTTCCGGCTGGCAGGTGTGAGAGCTGCTGTCTCCCCCTGGCTTCCCCTCCGTGGGGCCTTTGCTGATTCTCATAGAAAAGGATGTTTTGTGTCCAACCCAAGTTGGCTCTGCCCGCTCTTGTTTGAGAGCCGAGTGATGTATGTGTCTCTTCTAACCTGTACCTCTTGGAAATGCATCTTGCTGGTATCCACTTAGGGCTTGTTCTGGGAAAGAGCTCAGAACTCTCTCCAAACCAAAACTGGGCTGTCTGGGTGGGAGTGGGGCCACTCATGGCCCTGTTGTTCTAGCGCAGTTCCTTGTTCATACCAGCTTTACGTAATGGAGGAGAAATGTTGCTGAAGTTCTGGTGTGACTTGGAATTTCTGCTTCTTTCCTGACGTCAATTTAATTTGTCAGACTGGCATTACCTTCGGTGTGAGGCTTTCTTACCAGAGCTCTACAGCTGTGGGCATTTGGGCTGCACACCAACCATGCAAACAGATCCTACTAATGGACCGATTGTGCTGATGAGAAACAGACCTCTCATGCTCAGACCTTGTCTAAGTTTTCTAGTGACACTGGTAAGCAGAAGCTGATATTCCCTGAATTTGTACACCATACATCAGACGACTGTGCACTACATTTTATCTATGATGGGAACACTAGTAGTTTTCCTCTTTTCACAAAGGGAGGCCCAGAGTTTAGAGCTGGTAACTTGTTGGCGTCCCGGACGCTCAGAGAGACGAAGAGGCCAGGACTCAAGCTCAAGTCTCTGTGCCGTCACTTGCTGTGTTTCTAGTCGTGGTGCTGTTCTCCACAGTTCTTTCTTTAACTTGAAATATGTTGTTAAAATATTGCTGAGCTCTGACAAAACATAAGTAAGTCATAACTTCTAAATGATTACAGAATCTAAATATTAGTAACACACAATTTCAAAACCTACACAGTCCCCACACAGGACCTCGCATGATGCGTGGTGGCCTGAAACAGGAGCACCCATTCGCCCTCCTGGGGGAGGCAGCGCAGACAGACCTTCAGTGTCTTTTTTAACCTCGTTTGGCATTCGGATATGGATGCTTGCAGTGTACACGACGCCTTTCTCTATAATTTTTCTGTCTGAAATGCCATTAGCAGCTAAAGCTTCTGCCCATAAGGAATCCTCACATGCATCTATCTCTCCACTCCAGAGTAAACCTCAGCTTCTCTGGGTGGAAGGACGTCACTTAGTCACCCTGCCAACCTGCCTCCACCTCTTGGCGATAAAGTTAGGTGTGTGTCATTATTAAGGCATTAATTAAAGTAGCACTTCCTCCATTTAGGGCTATAATAGAGGCCAGGGCCGCTCATGACGGCCTGTTTCCTGTCACCCTTCTGCTAATGATCCTGGCCTTTGCAGGGGCTGATGGGCGCACACTGGTGGGCTCTGGCCCAGCACCTGGGCTCTGCGGCATTTGCTATGTCTCCTCACATATGTGGTCTCAATTTTCTTGGCATCTGTGCAGCCAGTCATGGTGACTTCTGGCCTGTGGTGAGTGTAAGGACTGATGCCAACAGGAGCATCCTCTGAGACCTTATGTTCACGTCCAACATGGGCACCTCATCCAAATGATCTCAGAACGCCTGTGTTGATGCAGGCTGAGACGTGCACTGACAAAGGAGGGTAAAACGGGAGAATTCCTAGACCCTCCCAAACACACCACAGATGGCCAGAGCCTCCCCTCTGCACCTCAGAATCGAGCTCTGAGTCCAGCTGCACTGCTGTGACCTGCTTTGTCCTCCTTCGTGTTCCCCTGGCCTTGCTGGGGGGCTGGTGTAACTCGGATCTGCCTCTTTGCTTCTGGGCTGCTTCATGGTCTCTCGGTGACTGCCCAGCCTGTCACAGGGTACATAGGCAATCCATGGAAGGCCGTGGGGGCCACAGGATGTTTGCTCTTTACTCTGGAGGTAGGGGAGAGCTGGTGCCCTCTTTTCTTTTTTTAGTCATTTATTTATGTATTTGGTACAGGGTCTGACTGTGTAGCTCGGACTCGTAGCGATTCTCCTGTCTCAGTCTCTCCAGCACTGGGATTACAGGAGTGCACCACCAAACCCAGTTTCAGGCCGGCACAGCATGTGGTACCAGGGTTCAAACCCGGGTCCTTGTACTTGCCAGGCAGGTGCTTAGCCCGCCGAGCTATCTCCCCAGCCCCAGTGCCAGCTTTTCAAGGGAGACAGTTTGTGCTCTGTGTGAAGGAGACCCAATGGGGGTCAAGCCCTCTTGTCCCAGGGGCTGCCATGAGACAATAATGGTTTCTGCACCATAGTAAGCTCAACCTAGAGTGCCCTGTTCCATGCACCAGGCAGCTCTAGGAAAATTAGGTGGAGAAATAATCGTTTAAACCCCTGTTCACCAGAAATTAAATTTACCCTGAACCATTAACCTTTTGGAAGTTGTGACCCACAAGGTGATCCTCTCTGGGATCCATGCTCAGGTTTCCCTCGTATCCCATGAGCTTCACAAGCTCGCTGCATATGGCACCTGCCAACCCCATACAGCGATCCTCCTGGGGACTCTGCTGTGGGCTTTGTGGTGTGGGGGGAAGGCAGTGTCCAGTTACTCTGTGACGCAGGAATCCTGTCCTTTTTACAGAGGCCACACCCCCAGTGTGTCCACATGGCAGCCCTGGATGTTGTCCCCTGCACGTCCCTCTGTGCTTTGCAGTCCTTACCCTGGGCACAGTGGAGTCCCTTGACCTGCAGGCAGTTGGCTCTTACCTTCCAGTTTCCCTTGTGGGGGCCCTGTGGGGTCTTTTTCCACACTCTCTTCAGGGGACGCTGCTCTCCTGCTATTTTTCTAAGCTCTCCTTTTTGGCCTTTTTCCCTTCTACCTTGTGACAGCAGACGTGCGTGTTTGCCCAGTTGGCTCTTCCAATCCCCGCAGCTGCATGGTCATCAGCAGCACTCCCTAAGAGACAGCAGTGCCGGGCGCGGGGGCCACCTCCAGGGATGAAAGGGCTTGTTTCCACTCTACTTTTCAGGAGTCTGACTGAAAGAAAAATGGGAAGCTTGCAAGTAACCACCTGCGAAAAGTTGCGCCAGCTTCTTATCTCTTCAAATGTTGGACGTGATTGTGAATAATTTATACAGACATGAGCTTGAAGAATATGTGCAAAGGAGTAAGAGTAGTAACTGTAATGTGTCTAGAAACCAAAAATAAAATAGTCCGTTTTCTGCTGCTATAACAAATAACCCAAGACTGAGTCATTATAAAGAAAATAAGTTGGGTTTTGGCTTACAGTTCTAGCAATCCAACTGCGCGGCATTGGCATCTGCTCCGGCTCTGGTGAGGGTCTTGTAGCAGAAAAGCAGGATACAGCATGTTTTCTCAAGCATACAGCACATACCCAACAGGGAGGGGAGGTGCCGGCCTCCTGTGCAACACGGCTCTTGGGTCAGCGACCCAGTCCCGTGAGAACTCTCAGAAGACTCCATTCATGGGGCCCCATGACCTCATTGCCTAGGAAAGGCCTCACTTCAACTGCTCCACGGGGGCCCAGACTTCAGTACGAGCTCTGGTGGGGACAGGCCCTCTCCAGCAGCATCACAGCCACACAGGAAAGCAGAGGCTTTGGTGTGGAAGCAGAGCCGCCCAAGTGGACTTGCCGCAGTGGCACCCTAGCTGTCCCTGCGCTGCCCTGTCCTCCATCTGCTGGGCACATATGCCCAGAGCCACGGGTGGACAGCATCTGTCACCTTCATTCACTTTCATTAGTTTAGACTGAAGCAGCTACGTGCAGCTAGTGACTCACACAGTGGACAAAGAGGGGCAGGCTGCAAAACAGATCAGACCATGACCATGTCACCCCATCCCACAGCAAAACTCCCCCAAGCCCTCAGCCCCACACTCAGTCTCCATAGTCTCCTTTCTTCTCCATTCTGTTCTCTCTCTCTCTCTCTCTCTCTCTCTCTCTCTCTCTCTCTCTCTCGATGACATCATGCATGCTGTGCCTGCTGCCGAAGATGCCAGCAGTGGCTTCTTACCTTGACTCACCTTCTGGCTGCATCTGGCCCAGCCTGACCAGCCCCTTCCTTTGCTGCCACACTGCCGCACCACGTGGTTGCATTCTACCTTGGGGCTCTGAGAAGATTGGACCCGCAGCACCCAACACTTCTGCCTCTCTGCTCCACTGGAAACATGCGGCATGATGTCATCTGCAGCCACCAAGACTCGCACCGTTGCTGTGACCTCCATCGGGTACAGACTCACACATCCTGATGCTGAGTGCCCATTCCTCTTGGCTATGGAATGGGCCTTTCAGACTCAGCAAGGTTAAAATGGAAGCCTCTCCCCTCCTACCTCACAGAGCTGTTCCTCCTGGTTTCAGGAAGCAGAACCACTGTCCATAAAGTGGCTCAAGGAGGCAGTGTGAGAGCCTCGCTCTTTCTTCCCCTACCCTCAGCCAGCAGGTCCTCTCAGGAGTTCTTCCCAATCACTCTGAGTCCCTTGGTGTCCCCACCTCTGCCACGAGCCCCTGAGGCAAAGCCTTTGCTTTTGTCCCTAGATAAGGAGCCCCTGTGGCTTCCTAACTCAACAGACCTTCCCTCTCCTCCCTCAAGCCCTCTGTGTTCTTAAGAGATAGCTTCCTTCACAAACTCTGACACCCAGAACAACAGGGATTGAGACAAAGTGGAGTTTATTTCTGCCAACAACAGTCAGCCCAGGCTGCCGAGGTGTCCTGAACTGCTGCAGGCTGCAGTTCTAGCCACTGTCCCAGCCAGCAAGGTACATAGGGGAGGAGGCTCCGGGAGCCCTCCTTCCCCCAGGCCGTTGCCAGTGGTCCTGGTCCCACTCCCTGCATCCTACTTAGGACCCAGGAGACTGCCTGTGCTGGCAGCCAGCTTGGCTGGAGGCATGGTCACATTTAGAGCTGGGAGCCTGCAGGACGAAGGGGAGGTGGGTCCCTGGAGCCAGCCTGTGGCCTTCACCCTGTCCTCCTTCGGCTCTTACCGTGCATTCTACAGCCTTGCTGCGGCCCTTGCGGTCCTCAGGCTCAGGCCTGGCTGACTCACAGCAGACCACAGCCAGAAAGACTCCTGGGCCCTCCTCCTCCTCAGGTGGTTGGTTCCCACCCCTTCTACCTCAGCGGCCACCCTCGACCTCTGCACATGTGGCCACATCGTTTCTCTAGGGTCTCTGCAGGACACTCTCAGGTCACCTGGTCTCACTTCTATAGAAGCACTTTGCCTTTGTTTGCATGTTTGGGTCTCTATGCAGGCCACCACCCACTCTAGAGAAAACGCCACCCAAGCAGGGAGCTTTCTGTGCTCCATTCCACGGTTTCGCCAGTACTTAGGTTTGTTCCAGGCTTGGCAGGGGCACTGGAGTGGAGTTGGGTACAGCAGAGACTTCACGGACGTGATGGAACTCTGTGCGGCAGTTTTGCAGTGCTGCACCTGTGCTTACCAGGTAAAGCCAGAAGGGGCCACAGTGTCCCCATCCTGTCCTGCTGTCATATGCTATGATCATGCTGTATCAACAGTGAAGGACCAGGGCAGCTACCATTGTCACCTGGCAGAGGCAGTGTGCTGAAACGCCTCCGAAAGCCACAGGACCCAGTCAGCTTTGGGCTGGATGCAAACATGGTAGATTCCAACCCAACTGCGCAGTCGCATCCTCCAGCTATTGATTGACGCATTGATAGAAGTCCGAATCAGCCTCCCTGACTGGTGAAAACGTCTGTGTGCGCCTGGCACTGGAGAGGGGGCTGCGCGGGAGGAAGGGCTGACAATGAGTGAAGGCAGGGGTGCCCTCTTCCACCTCCCGACTTCCTGCACGTCGCTCTTTTCTTAGTTGTTTTGTTGTGTTGAGGAGAGGAAGGACACGGCTGAGCTTGGAGGCTCTGCGCGTGGCACAGTACCCACTCCCTGTAGGTGCACACCAGAAATCAATGCGGTGCAGGGGAGTATTGCTCTCTAGCAAATCCAGGCCTTTTTGTAAGCCAGGCAAGCACACACCCTCAAGCTCACCCCCAGCCCGAAAGTGTTTGGTGCCTGACTGATGCATCACTAAAAGACGGGGGCCGTCTTGCCAGGGCTGCTGTGGCGGGTCTGAGGAATGCTTTATCAATGCGACAAGCTGGGGATGGCCTCTCTTCACTCCTTCTGAGCAGTTCGCCCAGGTCCCTGAAGGAGCAGAGCCGGTGTGAATAGCTGTCCCGGTTGCTCGCCCTTCTGGGTGGGCTCTAAGGAAGCCAGACCCCGGCCTTGGTGCCAGAGTCCTGTATCCTCTGCCATCTGGCGCTGTAGCAGCTGGACAGCACGGCAGTTAGGTCTGTGTCACCTGGAACGAATAGTCACATAACAAAGAAACAGAATTCAGCACATTTCATGGCCTCACTTACATCTGCTCGCATACACCAGGCTGCGTGCTGCCCCGCTTTCAGTCTGTGAAGCCGACTGTGAGTGAAATGGACCCAGAGTGGCCCATTCCTGTGTCACATTCTTCCATAGATAAAGGGGAAATTCACAGGTGAGCCCCAAGCACACCAGAACTCTGGGCCGCCTGGAGCACTAGCTGTACTCCGGCCCTGGGGACTTCTAAGGGCATGGTGGATGGGAGCAGAATTCTTGTCCTGTACATGCAGGGAATGGGCTAGAACCTCACTGGGCCTTGGGAAGGGAAAAAGTGAAAGCAGGAGTGAGACAGGAAAAGGGGCAAGATAGACCTCGATTTCCCTGCAGCCTTAAAGACTGGAATCTTTTAAGATAATCCTGCCTTTTTCCCTGCTATCTTTTGCTCCAGGGTATGATTGGCTGTGAGGGTTGGGTAGGCTCTGAGGTGGTGGAGAAAGCCCCCTTCCCCCCAGAGGGCAGCTTCCAGCTGGCTGCTATTCAAGAGGAGCCAAGGGACACATGGCAACATCTGGCCTGCTCACGCCGAGCCAGGAGTCTGCTCCTTTCATCCAAAACCAGGGCCCTTTGCTTGAACCACAAAGTAGGGCTGTCACTTTTTAATTTAGCCTAGACCTTGACGGGCATCATTCCTTTTTGAGGCTATATAATTTTTGAGTGTAGACACATCACCTTTGCAAAGGTAGCAAAGAGATAAGAATAAGGAGCAGGCATCTGTGACTGGGCCCAGCAAGGCCGATGTCCAGGAGCAGATTTGCTGTTACGCTTGTGGGTTTCGAGTCCAGCTGCAAGTTGGCACAAACACCAGCCTCTTTCTCCTATGCTTGCTTTGCAGTGCAGATTCAAACTCTCTGCCGAGGCCTGCGAGGCAGCCTCTTTGGCCCTGTGCTTTCTCCTGCATGGGTGCTAGGCCGGCGGCGGGGTGAGTTAACGCTGTCATCCTGAGTCAGACCCCCGCAGGGCTGGAGGGAGAGGTGCTTGCCAGAAAGCAGCTGAAGGTGGTGACGCAAGGAAATGAGAGAAGTTTAGAAGTGGACGGCGCCGGGGCTCTGGCGGGCCCCTGATCGGTCCTGCTCCCTGGCCCTGTGCAGCGGTCTGCCCTGCTCACCCACAGCTCACCAGCCCGCTATGTCTACAGCCTCCCCCTCTCGTTATCCACATACACTCCCATCTCGCATGGTCAGGAAGCATGCAAAGTGTATGATTGGAGCGGTGCATGCTCTCTGGAGCGGGAAGTCCCTTCCCACTGCTGCACAACCGCCACTGCCATCCTTTTGAACATCATTTCATCTCGAACAACTCCAGATGCTTAGACAACTCTGCCCCTTACCCTTTCATTCCACCATTCATTCCACTTGAGTCCCCAGGAATTCAGCTACGCCAGGTGTCTCACAGAAGTGGCCTCGGATAGTTTTGTCTTTTTCTGGCTGTTCAGTTTCGTTGACTGTCACCCTCAAAGTTCACCCACCCAAGGAGTCACTCATTCAAATGCTGGTCCATAGCCTCTCACCATCTCTGTCTGTCTGTCTGTCTGTCTGTCTTTTCTCCAAGGCTACTTAGGTTGCTTCCATGTATTAGCTGCTGGAGGTAATAATAACGTGAGTGAGGGCTGCCAGGATAGCTCAGCAGACTAAGTACCTGCTTAGGCAAGCTCAGATTTGATCTCCAGCAACACATGCCTTCCAGCCCCACCCCCAGGGCACGTTGAGCTGGCCATGGGGACGGGTGGTAGCCCGTGCCTGTAATCCCAGCACTGGGAGGCTGAAAACAGGAGGATCGCTGCGAGTTCAAGCTGTATAGTGAGATGCTATGCCAAATGCATTAAAAAATAAAATAATAATAATAATAATGAGTGTAAAACATTTCAAGATTCTGCTTTTGCTTCTTTGGGCTACATACCCAGAAGATGGATTACTGGGCTGTATGGTAATTTTATATTTTTGATGAACTGCTGCCACTGGTGCGGTTTTGTGTAGCAAGCCCACCCCATCATGTTCCCACTGCTAGTGCACTGAGGTTTTGATCTTCCCACGTCTCTGTCAGCGCTTGCTGTTCTGGTTTTGCTTGATGATGGGCATCCACACGGGCGTGACCTGAAAACAGGTCCCGTGCTGAGACTGTACGAGGGCTCTCCAAAGGCAGCTCTGCCGCCCATCCTGTTGCTTCCCACTCCCCGAATGCTGGATATGCACATTGGGTGATTCCTCTTCATTTATGTTGAATGGATCTCTTTGTTTCCGGGGAGGCCTTGGCCTCTCCCTGCTTCTAGGATAGCCAACTGTTTTGATCAGGTTCAAAATGAAACAAAGTTAAGAGATGTAAAGACTGTGGATGTGCTTGGATGGGATACATTCAGCTCTGATTTGACTTTGGGCAGCTGGTAAGTGGTGAGGAAGATTTAGCTTGAGCTTTTCTTTCAAGCAGTGGAAATTCCTCCAAAAGAAATGCTGTAGCCCAGGGACCCAGCCTACCACTTTCCCCAATCCCTTCTTCCCTGTCCTGTCCTTCTTTCCTGTCACCCTGAGAGAATTTAGTTAAGAAGCTGACAGCTCCTGAGTTTCTTTAACTCTGAGCACAAGGCAAATATGCTTAAATATTTTCATTTGTTTTTATTTTCTGAGACAGGGCCTCACTATGTATTCAGGGTGGCCTCAAATTCACAACTCTCCTGCCTCAGCCTCCAGAGTGCTGGTGTAACAGGCATGTGCCACCATGCCTGGCCTATATTTACGTTCTAAGCACATTTTATTTTGAAATTAGTTTCAACTTGCAGAAGACTAGAAAAGGTAATACAGACAATTCCTCTCACCCTTGCTCCCCCGGCGTTCCCTGGTGTGAATATTTTGCGCAGTCATGGCGCATTTCCCAAAGCCGAGAAATTGACGTGGCCACAGCATCAGTAATTAGCCATGGGCTTTACCTGTGTTTCACATTTTTCCTTGTCTGTCCTTTTCGTGTCCCAGGACCCTTGATTGCAATTAGTTGTCCAGTCCCCATAATCTCCTCCAACTGTGACAAGCCCTCCATCTTTCCCTGTGACCTTGACACTTGCCCTAAGGTTAGTGCAGTGAAGGTTGGTATTGGGTAGAATGCATCTCCTTTGGAGCAGGTCAGGATTAGGGGCAGAGCCCACCTGGCCCACGCAGCCTGTGAGGCCCTGTGTCAGCACGGTGTCCTCAGCGAGGACGGTGTCTGCCAGGGTCTCCGCATGGAGCCTCTTTCCCCCACAGCTAACGGAAGTGAGTCACAGGCCGAGACTCCTGCTGCCAGGAGCCTCACTCCTTTCTTGGCCATGGCTGTTCAGCTCATACACTGCATTTCTTAAATGGTGAAAAATTCATGAGAAAGCTTAGAGACAAGTCGTTCGTCTGTTGTTCTAATGGGAGTTATGAGAGCAAAATCAGACCCACATCCTTGGGTGCCGCCGCCACGTGGGACGCAGCTCCTTCCGGTCTGTGTGAGTGACAACACCACAGCATAAGGGACTTGGATCCTGTGAGTGGAGATGTGTCAGACTCTCAGCAACCTGCAATGGCGCCCTGGGGAACAAGGTGGCCTGGGGACAGGAGCATGACGCACCACTTCCTCCGCTCCGGCAGGCTGGATGACCCATGACCAGGGCACCAGCAGTCTTGGCCACTGTCCTCATCTATAAAACAGGAACAGCTGGTCATTGAAGCCCCCTCTGAGCCCTTGGGCTGTCCCTACAATGCCTGGCATTGCCACAGGGGAACAGGCAGCCTCAGAGCCCCTAGCACACAGGACAGCTGTGGCCAGGCGGTGCCAGCCGCCTCTGTGGCATGAAGGACAAGGCCGCCTTGGAAAAACCAAGAGCCTCTGGGAGGCAGCTTTATTTGGAGCCCCTCCCCCACGCTCCAAATGGGGAAATTTGTGGAGATGACAGAAGAGATAGTCGCGGTGCCCACTCGGGGAGTCTGTGGCCATTGGCTGTGTGTGCTGTGTGGGGAATAGCGAGATTCTCTTCCCACGGACTCTTGTCTGCCTCCCCTCAGGGCCTGCCTGAACCACGCACACCTGCACCCCTCCTTTCTAGCGCTCTTTCTGAACTCCAAAGGCTTTGCTGTCAGGCTCAGGGAGCTTCCAGGGATGTCTGTAGCTAACCTTGAGCTGGGTCATTTCATACGTCCATCTTCCCATTTAATTAAACAGCTGGGAGAAGCATGGAAAAGCGTTGACTTGGAGGTATCAGTGACGGCTCTCCTTTGGGGACTAGTGGGGTGAGCGTCCCAGAGGTACTGAGGCCCCTGTCATGCATGCATGACGCCTAGCCGAGTCTGTGTGGATTCAGAGCTGGGCTCTTGCTGGTCTTGGCAGCCTGATGGGTTGTTCTGTGGCTGCCCTTTGTCAGAGGATGAGCTGAAAAAACGGAGTTGACCGAATTTCCCCTCACGGCATTCCTGCCCTGGGACGCGTCTCATCCTGGCAACGGAGGCTGCAGAATGCTGCTGGTGCTGAGGACAGGGAGCTTTTGTTTCTTGTGGGGGCCAGCTGCAGGCCCACGTGCAGGTCCACCGCAAGTGGGCAGGGCTGCCCTGGCTCCTGGTCAGGCAGGCTGTCCCTGAGCACGCTGTGGCCTCGGAGGACTTCAGGAACCCACAGACTTTAAGGGGACTGACACGAGGGGATCTGACAGCAGGGAGACGTGCATCTATAATCTTGTGAGTGGTGAGAGCCTGTGAAGCTCACGCCAGAATACACTAGTAATCTGGAATGTTTAATTTTAATTATGGAGAATCGCATTCCTTAACATGGCCCCTCGTAGCCCTTTGGAAGGGTCCATCCCAGCAGCAGGAGGCCCACAGCTGGGACTGAGCGGCACCCTACGCCCCACCACCAGAGCTCTTATGGCAAGTCGGAAACTCTGATCCCTGTAAGGACGGACCTCCCCCCGGGCCACTGGCACCCGCTGCTCAGCTTTGTATTTCTGTGACTCACACCTCTGGGAAGCTTGTGTAAGTGGACCCGTCCAGCACCTGTCCTTTGTGGCGCGCCTCTGTCACGTTGCAGGATGCCCTCCAGGTTCATCCACCATCCACATAGCCACAGAGTGCATGCGTCAGAACCCCCATCTGTGTGAAGGCCGAGCCACACCCGCGGAATGGAGATATTGCACATTGCTCTCCCTGTCACCCTTGGGCAGCGTGCACATCTTTGCTACTCTGAATAATGCAGCTGTGAACATGGGTGTGCAGATGTCTCTTGGAATTCCTGCTACCAGTTCTTCGGGGTAGATACCCAGAAGTGGAAATATTGGGGACTGTGTGGTTCTGCTTAACTTCATCATGAGCATTGGTGAATGACCCTGTTTGTGGGCTTTTTAAAACAAATAAGGCAAGAAGAGGCAAAATGCAGTCATTCTTTGGTAATTAAGATTCAAGTTTGAACTCGTGGGGTGATGAGGGAGCTAGACACCGCCCTCTTCCGAGTGCAGTTTTGTTTGCGTCGTTAAGCATCTTATTTTCTGTTCTTGCCTCCAGGAAGCTGTGTTTTAAAGTGATTTTCTCATTGGTGTATTTATACTTACAGAGTGTTTGTAGCATCGTGGTTTTTCACACATCTATACTTTGAAGAATGGAAAAGCATTTTATTTCCTGTTTATTTGCTCTCTTGAGACAGGGTCTAGGCTGGCCTCCTACTACTGAGTTCTGGCAATCTTCCTGCCTCAGTCTCCAGAGTAGCTGGGAGTACAGGCGTAGCAACGCACCTCGCTAAAGGAGCATCGTCAGATAAGAGTGCTCCCTTAACATTAATCTGATGCAAGACGGGGCTGTAATTCATATGTCTTTCTGCCAGGCAACTTGAACCGCCAGTGGCACATGCATGACTGCCGCATCAGCCGGCTTGTCTATTGATTTTATTAGTAAAGGGACCAATGCTAAAAGTGATTGCATTTATTTGTACCACCAATGGGCCCGGTTGGGGTTGGCGAGATAGCTCAGCGGTCTAAAGTGCCTGCTTAGGCAAGCCTAGGCAGGCACAGGGGACTGGAGTTCCATTCCCAGCACCACAAGCAGCCCCGCCCCGCCCTCAGGGTAGGCTGAGCTGGTTAAAAAAAAAAAAAATCAACCAATGGGCCCGGCTCCTCGGTGGGACAGCTGTGCACATGCCACCAGTGGTTCAAGCCAGCAGAACGTGCGAAGGCTCAGCACCACCCAGCTGGCACACGATAGGAGATTCTGTAGTTTAGAGAAGTGACCGCCTTGCAGGTTCGCCGTGTAGGATCTCTACAACTGCGTGCCCTCCCAGTGCACGAGTGTCTAATTCTCTGCACAAAGGCTTGATTCGTACACACTTGGTTCTCCTGCTCAGAGCAGTGGGTAGGGCATCCGGAAACGAGGCTTGAGCCTGGCTGGCTCTGAGTACCAAGTTCTGAGAGGAGGCAGCTTCATTCTCACTCAGGGGACCAAACAGTAGACTGTCGTGGAAGAAATTCTGACTTTCGGGTCAGACTGAGCTGAGCGGCGTGGTCGAAGCATCCTATGTAGAGAGGAGAAGTGACCTTTTCTGAGTCGTTTCCTTCAGGCGATTGCTCCACGTGCTCCCAGTGCCGATGTGTGAAGTAAGACAGTCCAGGGAAAGGGCCTGGACCTGGGACAGGTGCGGCAACAGACTGGTGTGCGCGATCCTCTCGCTGTTCGGCTGGGGCTGCCCAGGCCTAGCTGGTGGCATCGTCAGGGGTCTGACTTGCTCCTGTAGTGGCAAATGAATTTGAAAGGAACATGGCTGAGGGACTTCAGTGATTACCCAGGCAGAGATAAGGGCTCTCTAAGCAGAACGCAGCTGCGCATGAAACAACATCAGGAATCGATGAATGGGATAACGTGAAATACAAGGGCAGCACAGAGCCAGGCAGAGCAGGGCCAGGGTTGTCAGTGCGCCGTGCTGGATATGCCGTCACCACAGTGCTCCGCGATGGCACAGCGCTGCTTTGGCCTGGGTGTCACTGCGTTTTACTGACGCGGCTGGAACCCCCAGTGAGGAGACTCAGCCCTGTTCTGCCGTCTTGCACTTGATGGTGGCCAGCGTTTGGCAGAACACACAGCTTTGCCACTGCACGGCCCCTGGCAACATTGGAATCTACCATGGAGACCGTGTGTATCGGCTGCGCTAGAGGTGCTGTGGTCCATGGCTGGGGAGACCTCTGAGCCAGGTTCCCCCTCAGTTCCTGCAGAGGGGTGCTGTGGGCAGAGTCAGTGCTGTCCCCAGGGCCTAGGGACTTCAGTTAGGTGCAGGGACACTATGGGCCCTGCTGCAGGAAGTGTGCGGAGAGGAGTGGAGCCCTTGGCCCCTTCCCCAAGGACACGGGGCCCCAGGATGGTTTCCATGCTGCCACTGTGATGTATGTGTGAGGTATTTTTGATGCTCCAGGTAACAGAACTTTTCTGGTATTTCCCTTGAGATTGACAGGTCCATGTGACTAGTGCAGGCCCAGGGACAGGGCAGGGAAGACCCCTCCCTTGTGACCCAGAGCATCTGCCATGCACATCAGCTAGCAGCTGTGGTGAGGCCACCTGTGTCCCCAGGCATTGGTGTGAGCAGAGCCCCCACCGGCCCACAGTGGAGAGGGAGTGTAAGCGAGACGCACCATATCTGTGTCTCGAGCTCTGAGGTTTGTGAGAGTTGCTTGTTCCCGCAGCAGGCACAGCCTCTGCCTGGTTCACAGTCCACTGTGGTACCCTCTTGCCCATGCAGACGGCTTGTCTGTGCCATTTCTTTGTGACTCATTGTGACCCAGGACTTGCAGGCAGAATATTAGCACTGCTTGGGAGAGCAGTGTCCGGCATGCTCAAGGCCTGTGTCCATCCTTGGCGCTAACACCAGACACAGGGGCCAGGCTCGTGCTCACTTGCAGTGTGCATAGTCTTACAGAGAATAAATAAGAGGTTCCAAATGTAGAGCCCACTTTGGTAGGCCTTTGTATATAAGTAAGTGCACTCTGTTTGTCCGTTTTCTGTCACTGTGACAAGATACCTGAGGAGGTCAACTTAGGAGGAGGAAAGGTTTACTGTAGCAAACTCTTTTAAGGTTTCAGTCCTTGGCCACTTGGCCCCATTGCCTTGAGTAGAACATCATGGTGGCAGCATGTGGCAAAGGAACTGCTCACCTTGTGGCCCCCCAGGAATCAAAGAAAGAGGGAGAGGAAAGGTTGGGGTTGCAGTGTTCCCTTCAAGTCCATGCCCCCAGTGACAAAATTCCTGGATGAGGCGCTGCCTCCCCCCAGCACTGCCACAGGTTGGAGATGAGCCTTCGATCTTCAGCATCTGTGGGGCATTTAAAGCCCAACCACAGCATCCACCCGATGGCTGAGTGGCTGGCACCTTAAAAATGTCAAGAACTGTTTGATTCATTGGTCAGGCCATCGTGGGGGACTCAGCTCTATAGAGACACCATCAATGGGCACATCTGGAGTGAGCACTCCCTGCAGTGCTCCACCTTTTTCTTGGGTGGGCAGAATGTGCTTCAGATTGACTCCTGCCCCCTGGGCGAAGGCCTCAGCACCGAGCCACACCCCAGGGCTCTGCTGACAGTCCTTACAGGGAGGCTTTCTATAGGCTCTTGTCCAGCAGGGTCAGGAATCACAGGGCAGGTGAGCAGAGGCATTGGAGTCAAGCACATCACTCCTGTTTGTACGTGAATTCCTTTTAGTTTGAAGCTGTCATCTAGGGCCAGCCAAATAGCTCAGTGGATTAAAGCGCCTGCAAGCAGGCGCAGGGGCCACGGGTTCAATCCCTGGGCCTGCTGTGCCAGTCCCACCCCCCAGGTGCAATGAGATGGTGATTGAGACTGTGCATGGTGGCATGTGCCTGTAATCCCAGCAGTTGGAGGCTGTAAGCAAGCGGATCACTGCAAGTCCAATCTAGTAGTGAGACCCTGAATACCCTATAGACCCTTCCCTAAAATACAGAAAAAAAGAAAACAAACCTGTCATCTAGACGTGTCCAGAATGTTCTCTACTTCTTGCATTTAGACAAGCTACCCACCCCATGGGGTCACTGTGTCAGCCCTGCACTGGCCAAGAACCCAGGGTTCTAACTGCTATTTTTAGAGTCCTCACCTTGGCCCACCTTGGCCCACCTTGGCCCACCGGGCTTTATCACACTCTGTGCCTCTCTCTTCCCCGCCCCTCCCCCTTCCTTCCCTTCTTCCTTCCTTCCCCCTCTCCCCCATCTCTCTCCCCACTCTGGCAGGCACATTTGTATTTGCTCCCTGCCCTCCTCCCCTTCTCCTTCTCCCCCTCTCCCTCCCTCCTCTTTTTTCCCCTCTCCCTCTCTTCCTTGATTTACATCAACCCTGCCCTAAGAGCCCCGATGCTGGGGAAATGCCTGCACCTTGTTCATCATTCCTAATGAATAAAGCTGCGGAACCTTTGAAGTGTCCCCTGGGAACAGGGCTGAGTGCTCATCAGGAATCTGAGCCCTCAGTGACACGAATGACTTCACTTTGAATCGCACAAGTTTCCACATAAGCACGTAGTCCAAAGGCTTAGCTTTTCAGCTTGTGCCCCAGCTGATGTGAAATGAGGGGGGGGGAGGCAGTATTTGGAGAAAGAAAATGTGGCAGCATTCTAATCTCCAGAAGGTATATTAGCCTTGCTCCTTCACCTAAGCTACATTTACCAAAGCCGAGTGGAAGTCACTGCCCACCGCCCCTCCACCTGCTGCTGAGGCACCTCAGCTGCTGCGAGGCATTTGGTTGCTTCATCACACGGCTCCATAGCACACACGAGATGCAGATTTCACCCTTGGCTTCGAGACACCTGCTTGGCAGTTCCTCAGCCAGCATTGGGAGTATTTTAGAGCTCATAGATCATCTTTACAAATGGACCTTTCCTTCAAAGAGCCTCCAATTTCACAGGCATCCTGCCTGATTTCGCCAAGAAGGAACCCGTTTGTTGGCAGAGCTTCTGCTCCTCAGTAGGGAAGTGCATCTTAGAGCTGCTGCTGCGGGCCAGAGGACATCAGAGACCGCCCTTGTCTCAGAGGCAGCCAGGCAGGGGAGGGGCGCTCCAGGGCGCTCATTAAGAGTGTCAGACTCACACTGGGCCAAACGCTAGGCAGAGGGAAGGCTGGGGGCACCCAGGCCCAGCTCTCCCGTCAACACCAGCTCTGCTCAGGCAGCGCCGAGAGGGGGACCACAGGTCAGGTCATCGTTGATGCTACAGCCTGACATTTCGAGAGGTTGAGAGGCATCCCTGAGGCCGACAGAAGGCGTCTTGACAAGAGTTGGCACTCAGTTCTCCTGAACCAAGGTCAACTGCCTACAGGTGATGAAACTGCCCACAGGTGCAGTGGTCCGAGGGGAGAGGCCAAAACCGGGAAGGAAACAGTGCCCTTTCAGGGGAGTTGGTGCCTACAGCCCAAGTACTCACGCCAGCAGCAGCAAGGGTGCTCTTGTAAACACTTCTAAACGCCTCTCCAGTCCTCACAAGAGTGCTGATGTGCAGGTCGGGATTCTCCCATCTTCTGACCTTTTTCCTCTGTGAGAACCTTCCGGGTTCCCCCTGAGGGCCCAGCGGAGCCGGGTCACGTTGGCCTCAGCCCTTGGGTGCAGCAGCTGGCGAGTGTGTGCCCAGCGATGACAGGGTGGGCTGGAGGTCAGCGCAATGGGAGTGCGAAGTCTCCAGTGCGGTGGGGTCGCCGTCAGTGCTAAAAGAGGAGCCAGGGGTGTGAGGAGATTAGTCACAAGTGTCTTAGGTATGCGCTGTCCTTGCCAGTTTCCAAGGAAACAGATTCCATAACGAGGCTGCTTGGCCAGCCTGTCAGACTCCCCGGACTCCCGGTGTGTATGTTCTGTTCCATGGAGGAAGGTCCCTGAGGGGCTGCTCAACACCAGTGTCCTCAGAAACCCCTGGGATCAGGGTCAGGGCCAAGGGCATAACTCAGCAGCTCAGCACCTGCCTTGCAAGTGCAAGGTCCTGAGTTCAGTTCCCATAAAAAAAATTAAAAACCCTGGGTCCTGTGGTTCTCACAGTGGCCTCTGGGCTGTGGGACAGAGTCAGCTCAGGACCATCCATTCTCTGAAGGAGACGTCACTGCAGTGTGAGGTGTCCACGCTGCCTTCCAGGCCCCTGCGCAGATTCCTCCAGGTCTTCCTTGGCTGCCTTCCAGGGTGCAAGATTCTGAGAAGCAGTTTTATGCTCTGTGGGTGCCCCAGAGGCAGTGGGTGGTGCCTTCCCTCACATTGCTGCCACTTGTCCATGTGACAGATAGTTGAGGGCTTTAGTGGATCCCACAGCCTTGGGGGCGGCAAGAGCTCAGCAGGCTCCCCGGTGGCCCTCAGGCTCCCCGCTGCAGCAGCCCCTGCTGGCCTGCCTCCTGTATTCCCTTCTGCCCGCCCTGTCCATCCAACCCTGTCCAGGCCACTCTGAAATGACTGCACAGCAAGTGTGTGTGTTCTGAAGCCAGTGCTGGCGCTTCCTGATGTGCTCCCAGTGGTGCAATTGTTTAATAAAATCTGCAGGATCTTCATTACCCCAAAAGCAATGTTTTTCCAAGGAAGTATACATGGTGATAAAATATTCAAGGATAAAATCAAGAGGCTTCCCAATGTCTGCTGGAAATGGAATGGAAATACGCATGGCACCAAATGAGCCTATTTCTGGTATTAAAATTCCTAATTTGCCAACTACTTAAAAGACAAATTCAAGTAAACAGAACAGGCATGTGATTTCCTCTACAGGGAATATTTTAATAACCATAGAGATAGTTGATAGGCATTTATCTCTGTATCCTTTCTCTCTGCCCCATTAAGCCAGAAATTGGTCTTTGCTAATAGTGGCCTCGTATGCGTACCCGAGAAGACGCTTAGCTGGGAGGGAGCCAGCGCAGAAGTGCTTCCCCGTCATGTGCAGTACCAGCCCTGTGTGTTCAATACCGATACGCACATTATAGGTATTACATTCCCTCCCTGGAGAGAAAGATACACGCAAAGCAGTAAATTACATGTGCTGAAGGAGCTGGAGCGCTGTCTCCCGAGCTCCTCCCCCTGCCTGCCAGGACAGCGCCGGCACCATCCCGCGGCCCAGGTTGATGCTGGCAGTGACGCTCGCCGCCGCCCGCTGCCAGCACGCTCGGGGAAGGGCTTCGCTGGACGCATGACCGTACTGAATATATTAAAATGCAATTAGCTTCCTGAGGGTCAGTAGCTGATATTCCATTTGAAAACACAGAGTGAGCTCAGAAATCATCATGAAAATTTATCAGACTCAACGGCAGTTTTACAGGCAATATTTTGACAGGGGTGGTCTGTTTCAAAGCCTGAGAATACTGAAAATGTTAAATGATAAATAGCGGTAGACAAATCTGATTCACTTTTCTCTTGGGCTTTAAGGAATTTTTTTTCCTATTTTGCTTTTTCCTCATAGCCTATTGAAAGTCTTATCATAGCTCTGAGAAGATTGGTCTCCCTTCTGAATACATTTTGTGTAAAGAATGTTTTCTAAATTTTCTGTCTGTACTTCTTGCTGCCATCATTAGCAACCACTGTTCATCGAGTCCTTTGTGCTCCCTCCTCAGCCACCCTTGAGGCCCTGCCATTGTGAGTCAGACTCCAGAGTCCTTCACTTTTCCCTTTACAAATGGTCAAGCCACTGCTTCCTCTCCTAATCTGAACCTACACCTACCACAATGCTACTAGAACCCCTGGAGGCCAGCCAAGTAAACCCCAGGGAACTCCGTAAGGGGCCCCGGGGGCACGTCTGTGCTTGCAGCTCGGAGCTTCCTCCTCTTCGCAGCAGACCTAGCACTGGAACTGCCTCCGCCGCTGACCTCGACTGCTCTGCTGGCTGCCACTGTGTTCAGACTCTGGCGTCAGCAGCTCAGCTCTCATCTTGCTCCCGACTGCAGCCCACCTAAGGCAGCCTCTGTTCTGCCCCCAAATCCACCCTCCCAAGCTGACATGAGCCTCAGGCTCACTGTTCCTCCTCGCTGGTTTCCTGTTGCATTCAAACTCTTCACAGTCTCAGTTCAGCTTTCCAGTTCTGAGTCCTCACTGGTCCCAAAGAGCTTTATTCTGCCCGGTCTTCTCTCGTTCCTCTCAGGTTAGCCCAGTTGTTGCTGGCTCCACTGTGTTGCCCCTGGAGCTTTCCTCTGAGGTCTCCCTTCATGCCCATCTGTTCCCTGCCCCCTGTCATCATAGTTCTGGGTGGCACTGACCTAGTCCTGAGCATGGTTCTCATCCGTCCACCTGCCATCTTAGCACGCACCATGAGAAAGCGCGGTGAACAGGCTCAGATGATGCATCATGCTCTCATCCGCCCACAGAGGCGCTGAAACTCAGACACCAGAGGGATGAATAAGAAAGAGCATCATGGGAGGGCAGCTCCAGCACGCTGCTGTACCACACCTACCACCGGGCGTGCTGTTGTGCCCCCGACACACTTCGAGGGGTCAGGATGTTGGTATCGCCCTGAGCGTGTGGTTAGTGTCTGGTCAACACTGGAAAGGCAGGATGGGCAGCCCAGTGCCCAGATTCCACCACACTGTTCATTCAGGATCAGGGCATGGATTCACCTGCCTTCCACGACCCCTATAGTCATATACCTGGCACGGGTAACTTGTAAGGAGAGAAGGTCTACTTTGGCTCACAGCTTTGTGGTTCTCGCCTACAGCCCATGGGCTGCAGACTGTTGGAAACACATGGCAGAGCAGAACCAACTTGCTAGTGAGCAAGGAAGAAAGAGGAGTGGGGCAGGGTCCGCGTCCTCTTTGAGGTCACACCTCAGTGACTGGAGGGCCTTCCATGAAGGCCCACCTGCTGATGGTCCACAGAACCTCCCACTTGCACCACCAGGGGACCGAGTCTTGAATGTGGACCTTTCAGGGACATTCAGCACCCATCCAGCGTCCTACAGCAGCCCACCCTCAGGCCTGCCCCAGCTGTGACTCCTGCAGCTCTTTCCCAGAAGAATGATTTCTAGAAGGCACTGGCTGAGCGTGGCTGTGTCTGGGTCCCTAAGGCTCAGTAGGATTTATAGCACTCAGCAGATGGTTCTGCGAATGTCGATGATTTATTACGGGGGAAAGGATACAGAGCAAAGTCAGCAGGGCAACGCTCCCGAGGCCCTCTCCCCACAGAGTCACACAGGATGTGTGTCTCCCAGCAGAGAGCCACGACAGCGCGTGGGAAGCGCCGTCTACCAGAGAAGCTCCCTGGAGACCCCATACCCAGGGTTGGTGGAAGACTGGCCACATAGGCACCCTCTGTTTAACATGTACCAAAATCCCCAGACAGAAAGCAGGTGCTCCGTGTGATCCACTCTGTGTCACTTAGACCAAGCCGGCCATCCTCATCAGGTAAGGCCTGGGGGACCCTTCCAGAACCCTGATTCGTGGGCACCAGCCACAAGCCTCCATCACACGAGACTAAGCAGAGCGGTGTTGGGACAGTCACAGAGGGTGATTCCAGTCTGCACGATCACATCAGCTGAGGGTACAGACTAATCGTGACTAATTGGAGTTTGACAGGAAATAGGAGAGAGAAACGCTGTCTTACTTAGCATATTCAAGGCCTTTCTAAATGTTTGGGGATAAAATAATAACAGGGGAAAAGATTTGGGAACAAAATGATGAGAGGGAACAAGGCAGAATCGGAGAAAGAATTTTGGCCTTGCTTCTCCTACATGCTCAAGCTCCCATCTGACGCCGCCTTGTGCATCTGGCTCCCTGCTAGGAGTGCAGTCCCTCCTGAGGCCCGTGGTGCGTCCCCTGAGCCTGATGATGTGGGACACCAAGGGAGCCATGCAGGGAGAGCTCTGGGTTGGTCTCTGGTGCTCGGACCCCAGAGCCCGCATGTGTTCCTTCCACACAAGAAAGTAGGGTTCAAGGGTAAGAAGCGCGCCCTGGCCTTCTCCTCTCCTCCTCACCCTGTCCGCATTACAGCCTCTTAGTATCTGCTGCCCTCCTGCCTTCAAAACAGACAGCTGTCAGGAGGAACACAGGGCTCTGGTCGTACTGTATTCTGTCATCTTAGTCCCCATTTTCGACTTCCCATTACCTGGACCTCATTCCCACTCTTTGCAGCCCTGAGCACCATGCCTGCCTGCCTACCTGGCCACTCGCCAGGCACAGGTTCTCTGTGATCCACCTGAGCTGTGTCCAAACTTTCCCAGCCCCTGAGCCCTGGAGGTGGAGCTCAGGCTCCACCCCACGTTCCTTGGGTTCAACAGCCCAGCTCTAGAGCCTCTTAGCTGATAAAGCATAGCCTTGGGAGCGCCTTGATTTCTTCATCTGCGAAATGGAGGTGAGGTGGGGCTTACCTCCTGGGACAGCTGTAGGGTCAAAGGAGACACTAAGGCCGTTTGTTCTAAGAGACACAGCCTCGCTTTTTCATTTCCTTGTAGTCTGCGTTGGCTTTGGCTCTCCAGGAGGAGGGCTGGGTTGTCCCAGCACAAACCATGCCCTGCCCCCAGTAATTGCTCTTTGAATTTTTTGGGAAACTCTGTTGACTCCTCATCTAGCCCTTGGCACTGTGACCTGGGCCCCTCCAAGGAGAGAGAGCCTCTCCTTCATCTTTTTCTCTTCCACACTGTCCCCCATAAGCATTAGCTAAATTGAATTTGTCTAATCTCTTCGAAGTCTGAAATGGAAATCTCAAGTCAAACTGGTTGTCGTTGTGCCAAATAAACATCCAAATGAGATGCACAGCAGCTTTGGGGAGAAGAAATCAGAGTCTCCAAGACACTCACCCAAGTTCACGCTTATATTGCAGTGAGTCTGGCAGTGCGCAAAAGAAAGTGACTCTGAAGACCAAGGTCACACCGCCGGGCTCGGCTGAGGGGCAGATAAATACCAGGTGGGACACGCTCCCAGGAAATGGAGCCCTCACTAGCTCCTGGCTTCTCAGCCCTGGGAAGGCCTCTGTGTGCCACCCACAGGGGAGCCCCGCTGTCAGGAAGGAACCTGCAGGGAAGGGAACCTATGGTGTCCTGGCTTTGAAAGCCTGGCTTGTTTCAAGGGGCTGATCAAAGCTGAACCACGATCAATACTGCCTCCACACTGAATGTTTACCAGACAGCAAGCCCAGGCACGCTCAGGGTCGCAGCTTGCTCAACATGGAGTTTGACCAGCCTGGGCCCATGGGTCTGTGGTTAGGCGGGAGGCAGAGGGAGACTCAGTTGCAGTCTCTGCTCCAACCGAGGAGCGATGGAAGGAGTTGCCCCTCAGGCCGTGGAGGGCTTTCCCTTGGCCCCATGTACACCTGCAGCTAGGTAGCATCAGCCCAGCACAGCTGTGGCTGGCCACGAGACACTCTCCCCCGCACATCTGGAGGCTTTGTCTGGTGCTCAGGACTCTGACGGAAGACCACTCCACTCTGCACACCTGTCCGGAGGAGAAGGTTTCGTGCAGCCCTGGAATCAAGAGCTGGGCCACCTCCCCCTCGCCCATGGAAGGGCACCTGTACCCGCGCTGCCCCGCAGATGCAGGCTTCCCTGGAAACCAAGTCCAGCGTTCTCCAAAATTTATTTTAAGCACATGAATTATATTGTTTAATAATGTCCCTTCAAACCATTTCCCAAGAAAGACTTGTTTTTCTTTTTTTGGTCTTCTGAGACAGTCTCACTGTGCAGTTCAGGCTGGCCTTGAGCTCACTTTGTAGCCCAAGCTGGCCTTGAACTCACAGACATCCTCCTGCCTAAGCCTCCTGAGAAAAGAGAATAATTATTAAAAGGGTTTTTTCTTTCTTTCTTTTTTTTTTTTTGCCTTCTTAGATATGGTTCACCATCTTTAGTTTTATAAAGAAAATCCATGGGGAGGAAAGGAAGGAGTAAACAAAATTCTCAACCAAAACATTTTCAAAACTGGACGTATGTGTTCCACTCAGCTCCGTAGTATGCCCTATCACCAGTTCTCTGAATCATCACTAAGTACCATGGCATCCAGTTCCTTATAATTTGCCTCTTTCTCCTGAAAGTATGGCACTTCACCGATACTAAATGTGGCTGCAGTGTGTTTAGTTTTTCTTTTAGCTTTTGAAAATTAAGACAGGGAAATTTGCACAAGAAAAAAGCCACCCTGAAGCTGTGTCGTGGTCACCTCTGATGCGAGAGCAGTGGCTGTTGTGCGCACACACACACGTGAGACATGAAATCATCCGACAATCTCCGTGTTTAAAAGCAAGTGTGGGTTAGTTTGGGGCCCCTTAAAGTGCGGCTTCTAATTTAGAACTGAAATTTCTCTTCATGCCATCACTTCTAATAAGTGAGTTCATGTGAACGCCAGGTAAATACAGTGATGTGAACTCTGCCTTCCGGGTAGGTTGGAGATAAATTACAGGGAGGGGATGGTGATTTTTTAGAAGGCAAAGGCTATTTTGTGTCACCATGCTCACCCTTTGGGATTTAATTAGAGGCTTTGAAGGGTGGGATGCAGATCTTCATGTTTTCTCTGAGCTCTCTTCTACCCAGGAATGCCTCCATCTGTCTGCAGAAGAAATGCCGGAAAGAGAGTGGAGGAATTATCAACTACGCTGAATTATTCATGGGAGTATTAAGAAGAGAGAAGAAGTATTTTCTTTAAAAAAAAAATGTAAACCTTACATTCTAGTGACAGTCAGAATTAGGTTAAAAATAGAGCCATTTCTGGGAAAGACCGTAGAATTTTAATTAGCTCATCACTCGGAGCAGTTCTGGTGCATCAGCAGGTTCAGCCCAGTGGGGATGCCGGGACTTCTGGGCCACATACGTGTTATTTTCAGTAGGCTTAAGTAAAAATAGCAGCTGGGGGGCAGCCCAAACAAGCCGCCTGGAGGACCCACCTTCCCAACCACATCCATGCTGGGAGGGCTGTGCCGCCTGCGGCTCCGTGGGCGCCTCTCCCTCCTGCCGGGCGGGGCCTGGTCCAGACAGTTTTCCCAGCTCTCGTTATTCCTGTGGTCACGGCCCCTCTGCACCTACATGGAGCCTCCATGCTGCTGGAACCCTTCTGCATAATTTAACATGGCCGACGGTTGGTTTTCTGTTCCCTGAAATCCCACAGATTAAATTATCGATCCTTGATCTTTTTTTTTTCAGATTTTAATCACTCTGACCCACTTTACATTAAAATGTGGCCAACTTGACAGAAACGAAAGCCCGTTTGGAGTAGTATGTCCACATCTTTTGAGGTCAGAGTTCCTTTCCAGAATTTGATGGCCATGGTAGGTCTTTGCCCTGTAAAAATGCCTATTTCACATGAACGTGTGCACTTGCCGGGATGTGCACATACACGCATACGTACATGCATGTGGGCTTATGTAGAACTGCAGAGAATTCATAGATATCCCCAAAGCACTTCTGTTGATCCAAACTAGAGAATCTCTGCCCACCATGGTGTGAATGGGCCCTCCAGAAGCTCACGTGTTGGAAATGATCCCCCAAATTTTACCTTCGTGGTACTTAGAGGTAGAGCTTTTGGAAGATAAGTAGGATCAGATGGGCTCGTGAGGATGCGATCCCGGATGGCAGCTGTGGCGTTAGAAAAGGGACCTGAGCTAGCATGCCTGCTCTTTCTCTCCGCGTGAGGTCTATGCCATGCTACAATGCAGCAGGAAGCCTCCTCTGAGGCCAAGCAGAATGTAGTCACCTGCTCAGTGACTCCAGACCTCCACAGTCATGAGCCAGACAAGCTGCCTTATGAATGACCTAGTCTCAGATATTTTGGTACAGCAGTAGAAAATAGTCTAAGAAGGTAGCCAGAGCGTGGTGCGGTTGAGCTTAAAGGACAAGGCTTTGGGACAAGATGGGCTTGCAGTGTCACCAGCACTGGGATCATGTGGAAGACACACAGTGACCAAAAGGGAACATGGTTCTAGGATGTGAATGCCATCAAGTCCTTGGATTCCAGCAAAGCTGCTTCCAGAAAACACGTTCTGTCATGAGGGCAGAAAGGGCAGAGCTGCGTCCTCCGCCCTCCGCTCTCTGTCCTCAGTCACTGGGACCTCACTGCAGTCCGGTGAGGAGGAGCAGCCTCTCAGTTGGCTGCTGTGATGCCAGGAGCAGGATGTTTCCAGAGGCGGCTGAGACAGCCAGGAGACACGGTCCGCCCCAGCAAGCACACTGCACAGCCTGGTGCCTGAGTCTCACCCTGTTTTAAGCAGAAGAACGGGAAGCTATAGAGAAGATCTCAGCAGCATTATGAAGTGCACTGGTGGAAGGAGGGAGTCCATCCCTTTTACTTCATGTGGCCAATTTTTTGGTGCTAACAAATAATTAGGAGTCGTCCAACATGCAAGCCGCTGGAAAACTACCTAAGATTCATTCCTAGCCCTTCCTCTGCCACACTCAGCTGTGTGACTTTAGGCAAGCTAACTCACCTCCTGGAGCTCAGCTTCCTCATCTGTGAGGTGGAAACACAGGCACTTGCCTTCTGTGACTGCCATGAACACACTACTAATCTGTGCACCAAGGGCCTGGCTCCTCCCTTGTGAGCCTCAGCACCCAGGCGAGCCTCAGTCCCAGGCGGGGGCACCACATGCCTGTGCTGAGGGGGTGGAGGCTGTGGAGGGCCCCTTGTGGGCACTACGAGGCCTGGCCCTGGGACAATAGGAGGAGCACCCTGGAGGGTGGACAGTGCTGTCACCCCTGGCTCCCTGAGACCCAGGGCCATGACACCCAGGGACAGGCGCCTCCAGTGGTGCCGAGGCCGAGGCTCCGGCCTGACCTTTCATCCAGTGCGCAACTTGGACTTCTGGGCTGTTGGCGAGATGAGCAGTGACCTTCTTAAGGCTGTGAGCCCAGTGCTCTCGCTCCTGAAACAGCTGTGACCTAGGGAAGCGGTCAGCTCCCTGGAAGCCTGAGCTCCCTTCCCCAGGTCTGTGCCCAGAGACGCTGGCGGAGGCGCCTGTGCAGGGGCTGCAGGGGGCCCCTGGGGGGACTGATGGCCGTGTCTCATTTGGGCAGAGCCACATTCATTTTCTCGCTGCCGAACACTCAGGAGCAGTCCTGCACCCCTTCCTTTTGGAAGACAGCCAGAGGGACTGCGCGAGACAAGTGGGGTGACACTGGCCGACCTCAGTGAAGGTCTCATTTTGGAGGGTGAAGGGGAGACAGAGGCCTCTTGCTCCCTTGAAGGTCCTGTGAGCCTGGTCCAAAAGTGCGCGGTAGCTGCCGCTGGGATTGCTTGGGAAGTGAATTGTTCTACCCTGTCCTTCGGTAGCACTTGGAGGCTGAGAGTCCAGGCTGGAGTTTTGCTAGTGTGAGAGACTGAGCCAGTGTTGTAGACCTTAGCAACTGTGTAGATAGAGTGGAAGGCCAATCGGCCTTCCTGTCCTGTGGGTTCAACTCAGACCAAAAATATTTGGGAAAAGTTGTATCTGTACTGAACACGCACGGGCCTTTTTTCTGGTTATGTGTGAAGAAAGGAGGGTAACAACTACCTCTGTAGCGTTTCCTCTCTGCTGGCTGTTGCAAGTCGTCTGGAGATGATTTCTAGCTTGCAGACGTGCATGCGCAGATTTTGGTATCTTTGAGGGAGCCTAGAGCCGATCCCCTAAAATACAGGGGAGTGACTTATTTTCCACACAGAATACCTTGACTAGCAAATAAGTCAGAGTAAATTGGCTTCTGTAAACCAGTATTGGTAACGATAGCAGTAAAGTATTAAGGTGTTTACTGAATTGGGGTCTGTGCTAGACCCGGAGGCCCTGTTAAACCAGGAGGATTAGGTGGTGGCAACCACCGAGCAGATGGAGACGCTGAAGCCAAAGAGGTGGGTGCAGGCTGCGCAGCCAAGCGTGGAGGAGTCGTGGCTGCACCTTTGCGCTCCTGACACCCACGGTCCTGCCCCTTCCTGATACAATGTTTCTCGGTCAGTGCCTACTTCCTGTGCTGATAAAGGAACTGGAGAGAAATTAGTAAATGAAGGACTAAGACACCCGTATGCCTTGGATTGACAAATGAATACGCTGTTTAGAGTGTGAAAGTTTGCCGGCTTCTCTGCTTCTGCCTCTACTATCTCAGTAGACTTAAGGATGAGGATGATTACACTACTGATGGGCTGACTGCAGCATGTCTTTTAATGTTTAAAATAATCTTTAGGTAGGAAGAACAATACACTTTCCAGCTCTCATCTTAGTAACCACAGAAAAGAATATTTTAATGGGATTATCCTGGAAAATCCAAGGTGGATAGCTCCCATGGTGGGTCTACTCTGTGCTCGTCTGGGTTGACTCTTTCTAGCTAGAGACCTGGTAAGAAGGAGATGTGTGCTTCACAGAAGCAGGGCCCTCTTGGCCGTGCCCCCTGTGACATCCCAGTACCTGGACAAGGACCAGCAAATAGTAAATGACATCCTGGACAGATCCCCTGGCCAGGGCTGCAAGAAACCTACCCTGTCCAAGCAGCCACCCAGAGAGCTTCCTTAGGCTTTCTCACTTCATTTCCCCAAATCAAGGAGTGGAGGACATGTCCGGCAGCTGGAGCTGCTTATTTTCCAGCACTGCGCCTCATTTATTCTCTGCCTTCCTTTCCTGTAACTCCGAGGCTTGGGCTGCTCCCAGACCTCGGTGCTTCCTGCCCTCCCTCTGTCCCTCACCACTCCCCAGCCTCAAGGGCCTTCGGAAATGAAAGCCCATTCGGTCACTTTTCTGCTCTGTGGCCTTTCACAGCTCTGACTGTCCTCAGGCCCAGTTCCAAATCTTAGCCTGCACATCTCAGCCAGCAAGCAAAGTCCGGTTTGTCACCTGTGCCCCTTCCCTCTCCCCAGGCACCCAGGGCAGGCATGAGGCAGGGCCAGGTTGGTTTAGCCCGCTCATTCTCCTTTGATGTGGTGCTGTCCTCTGCAGCTTCACGTGCAGGCCTGGTGGTGCCCAGGACACGGAGTCCTGGCCCTCCTCACCTGAGCGTGCCACACCTCGGGTCCTCAGGCATGGGGAGAGCCCTGTCTGACGCCCTGAAGCCACAGGCAGTGGGATGCAGCTCTGGAATGCAGAGGCCCTGCGTGCAGGTGGGTGTGGGTGCGGGGTGGCCGAGGTACACCTGGATCCAGCTGGGACGCAGCTTGGGGAACGGGTGTGAGCAGAGCTCATCCCTGACTGGGAATCTGTTCCCTGCCTAGGGCCAAGAAGTCAAGTGGGAGCACGGAGCAGAGCTCATGTCCTTGGCCTCGAGCATCTGGACTGGAAAGGCTGTTCAGCGCCTCGCCTGCTTAGCATTTCATTCACACCATGCACAGAAACAAAGAGCAGGCCTGGAGCTGTCCTGCTGCCCAGTCCCCTCCCCTCAGCCTTGGTCTTGTGCCCTTCATTTCCACCCCTGCCCTGGCCCTGAGGGTCTGATGCTTCTGTGCCCGACACCATCCTCCTGCCACCCCTCCCTGCTCTGGGCATGAAGCAATGGAGATGCCACACTTGGAGGTGACAATTGGGGGTCCCTGCCCTTCACGAGCTCTGGTCCTGTTGTGCTATTTTAGAAAGATGGGCCAGGGCATCACTCTGCTCATGGATTCTGGTCCCAGGGAGCTCAGTCCCACAGAACACGGCTGAGAGGACCATGGCCGTGGGGTCAGGACAGACTTTCTGTGGCAGTTGTTTGGATTCTGATTGAGGTGGATGCTCCTTTGTTTTTCAAAGGATGCTCTAGGATGCTTTCTCCAGCACTAAAGATGCGCCCCAAGGTGTGCCCGGCAAGCTCTCTGCCACCGAGCTGCACGCAGCCTTGGTCATCTCCCCCTCCCCCCAAGCAGACTCCCAGACCTCTAATTTGCTGATGGAAGGGTGGTGCCAGGAATCCATCCGGTCAGCTTCCGCTGTATTTCTGTCATCTTTCGTGTGGACATCAAGCTAACAGTTAGCACCCAGTTGTGCGGTACTTGGGTTTGTAGTGTTTCCTGCTTCTGGTTATAGTTGCCGGAGCACAGTGGGAGTGATTCGGTGCCCTGGGCTCCCGGCATGGGAGCTGGCACGCCCTTCACACTGTACACAGAGCCCTTGGGATCTTCGGAGACGGTCCTGTGCCCCTTCTGGCCCCGGAATTGCAACTCAGCACGAAGCGTGCTGGGAAACCAGCCTGTTGGGTGCTTTTTCTTAGACCGTGCAGGGTGTGCTGGTGGCAGCACTGTGCTTTAGAGCCTGGTTTCTACCGAGAGGGAGGTGCTCCTGATCCTGAGAGGCGTCCTGGTGGCCACCACCACAGCCCATACCTGCTGTGACACTGGGATTGGGAGCACCAGGGTTGGTCTGCAGCCCTGAGTCCCACAGTGCGCGCAGTGGGATGCAGTGACCACCCTCGCGGGCCCCCAGGCCGTGTGAGCCCGCCCAGCTGCCCAGCTCCGCCTCCCTCACTGGGATGCCCTGGCCCTTACTTGGTGGTGTGGTACTGTGTGAGGTGGCTTAAGGTGGCTAAGTTCCCAGGGAGGGGAACTCTGGAGAGGATGGTGCCGGCTAAACGGTTATCAGCAAGAAAGGGATTGATGCAGCCCTGTCAAAGATACCCGGTGAAGTCAGGTGTGGGGGTGCACACCCATGATCCCAGCACTCTGGGTGGCTGAGGCCTAAGGTTTGTAGGTTCAGGCCCAGCCTGGGAAACTCAGAAACCTAGCGAGACCCTCTCCTAAAAGCAAAGTATGAAAGGGCTGGGATGCAGCTTGGTGTGAAGGCCCTGGATACACCCCCCAGTCCCCCAGAAACACCAGATACAGAATAATGTAGGAGCCTTCAGCTTCCTTGAAGAGTCAGGGCTGGGGTCCCAGCATCCTCAGAAGCACGGGCTCCCCTGGGTGTGGCAGGGTGTGTTCTGGAGTGCCTGCTGTGAGGCTCTTCTAGGGAAAGCTTTGTTATGAGCTGCAGCTGATCACTGGGGTCCCAAGTGAGTTGAACAGACTAATTTGGGGTCCAGCACCAACAGAGCCAAGAAACAGAAGATGCAAGAATGTAGAATGTTCTTGTGTGAGGCAGAGGTCCCTAGCTTGAGGTCCCGCTCCCCCCTGCCCCTTCTAGAGGCTGCCCCCCACAAGCTGAGCGAGCAACCGCCCTGCGTCAGCCTGGCCTGCACATCCCTGCATGCAGCCTGCCACCCTTGCGGGGATCTGCACCCCTGCCTGTTGCCTCCCCGAGCACGTTAGGGCCTAAGCCCTCTCGGGGTCCCTTTCTTCCTAAGTAACTAGAACAATGCCTGGGGCTGGCTGAGCCTGGAGCTCAGCTGCAGAGACGCTAGCAGTGAGGCTGGCAGGCAGACGGCGAGCACAGGCGAAGGTCCTGAAGCAGCTGTCCTCCGCAGCTGAGCCGGGCCCTGAAACCTGACCGGGAGAGGAGCGCGCCTCTATTTTAAGCTGCGTAGGTGACGTACACACACCACCACCACCACCACCCCCGCATAGCTTCTGCCTCCTGGAAATTGAGCTTCTCTGATCCCCAAGGGCAGGCACAGGGTCAGGGACACAGAAGGACCCAGTGCCTCCCAAGGCAAGGACCACCCTCTTCCCACTTTTAGTGCAAGTGCTGATCATTCTCACTACAGAATGTGAAACACTACCATAAGCATTTCTCAGTAGAAGGTTCATTACATCTGCATGGTTGTACACCAGCACCGTGCCGCATCTCCAGAAGGTTTTTGTCTTCCCAAACTGAAACTTTTGTGCCATTCAGCAGGTCCCCACCCCTCTCTTCCTAGCCCCTAGCAAACCCTTTCCCCTTTCTGTCTCTTCTTAAGCTTCCCATCAGTGGATTTGGTGCTTGTCCTTCAGTGACTGGCTTGTTCCAGCTAACGTGACATCCTGGTGGAGCTGCGTGACAGCACGGGCCAGAATCCCCTTCCGTCTGAATGCTGAGGAGTGTCCCTGGGCACCTGTGCCCCGAGTCCGACACCCACCTTCAGTGCCTGGGTGCCTCCTTGCTTAGCTCTTAGAGTGACACTGCCGTGGCCTTGGGCGTGCGCCCTGCTCTCGACCCAGCTCCTACTCCTCCTGGACAGGTACTCAAAAGTGGGACTGCTGGATCACTTGGCAGTTGTTGAATTTTTTGAGGAATCACCATACAACTTTTTTCAAAACCATTTGGTAGGTCTGCAGAGATAGCGTAGTGGTCTAAGCACCTGCCTAGCTAAGCACAAGGACCTGGGTTCAACCCCCAGTACCACGTGCTGTGCTGGCCCTGCCCCTGGTGCACTGAGCTGGCCACCAAGACCAGGCGTGGTGATGCACACCTATAATCCCAGCTCTGGGGAGGCTGAGACAGGAGGATCACTACAAGTCCCAGCTGTGTAGTGAGACCCTGTACCAAATACATTTTTTTAAAAAGTTCACATTCCTTCCAGCAAGACACCAGGGTTTAAAATGCTGTGCATCCTTGCTTTCCCCCCTTCTTTTTCCAGTTCCAGCCCTCTTAGTGGGGCGCTTTGCCAGCGTCGTTTTGGCTTGTATCTCCCAGATGCTTAGTGACGCTAGCCCTCGTCCCCCTTCTGTGCACTGCTGGCTGCTGGAGGGTCTCGCTCAGCTTCCTTTCTGTGTCACACCAGGACTCAACCCCTCTTTCGTGTGGCGTTTCCGAGCGTGGCCTGAGAAGAGCCACAGGACAAATGTGCAGCATCACTGGCCCTGCTCAGGAGCCTGGCGGCTTCCTGAGCACAGCAGCTACTAGTGAGCTGCTGGCCCCGGCGCTGTCCGGAGCCAAGTCAGTGTCCAGTAGGCCGACCCCCCACCCGCTTCCCAGCGCTCACGCTGCTAGCTGACGTGGTCTCGGATGCCAGACAGGACTCGAGTTGTCTCTGCCATGTCTCCGTGTGGCACCGAAGAAATGAAGGAGCTGTCCTTGTATGATTGAATAATCTGTATTCCTTGTCCCCCTTTCACCTAAATGACTGAAATGTGATTGGACGTTAGTGGAGCGCTTGATATGATGTAGGCGTGGAGACGCAGCGGGGCCGCACATGGGCAGACAGGTGTAGGCCCCTGCTGCCCTCAGGGACGACCCGGCCTCTGCTTCCTCACGGGTTCTGGTTACATCTTCCATTGGTGGAGGAAACAGTCTGTCCTGGGGACTTATGTACTTTTTCCTGGTGATAGGCAGAACGCTCAGCACGAGATACACCCTCCACACAAGCTCTCGGGTGTGCAGGGCGGCAGTGTTGCTCAGCAGCTCTGCGGAGCACGCTCCTCTCGCTTGGCTGAAGCCGCCAGCTAGCCGTGCCTCCTAACCCCCAGTCTCTGGCAATCCCCACCCCACCCTGAGAGGCCGTGAATTTGCCTCCTGCTAGATAGCTCGTGTAGGTGGGATTACACAGCGTCTGTCCTTCTGTGGCCGCTTATTTCACAGAGCGTGATGGCGCCAGGCTCGTCTGTCAGATGTCCTTTCTCCTGGAGCCGGCGTGGTCTCCGTCCCCACTTCACCTGTCCATTCGCCCAACAGTGGCCACGGGTGTCATTCCATGTCTTAGCTTTTGTGACAAGGGCAGCAGATGAGTAGTGAGTGGATGCTTCACTTTGTCTTCGCCTCAGCTCTCTTGGATACAGACCCCAAAGCAGGACTGCTGGATTTGAGAAACAGCTCTACTGTTTCCACTTCATGTTCCCCTGCAGGGCTGACTTACCCAAGACCCAGCAGCTTGCCACCCTCTGTGTGGCTCCTCCCAGCTGCTGGCCCCACTGTTGGAGTGTCCTCTCCCCACCCTGCCCCCCTGTCCCCGTGCAGGATGCTTGTACTCCCCTCCCTATGGCCGAACTCCAGCGCCACTTCCTCAGCCAAGTCCTCCCTTGGGTCTGGTCCCTGCAGCCCAGGACACTCGCCTCCATCATGCTGTCCTGCAGCCGTGTGTCCTCTCATCCAGCCTTCGCCCCGGGAGCCCCCCTCACCCGTGCTACTACACTACCACGTGGTCCTCACTGAGTCGGCGGGTTGGATGCGCTGTGCCCTGTCCTCTTGGTTTCCGCCGTCCATCGTTGTTTTCTGCAGACCAAGGAATGAGCGGGGGGTTTGGGTAGCAATGCAGCCCCTAACTCAAGTGCCTACTTTAGTAACTAGAAAGGGCAACTCCAGTCTTTACCTTTACAACATGCTTTGAGATAAAGTGTAGGTATTCACAGAGATAAACTTAGCAGATGGAGTTTAATCATTGAAATCCAGCAGCCACTCCGGCGGGTGGAAGGCCAGAAAAAATGCCCCCACTCTGTCTGTATAGTGACTTCCTCATGCTAACTGATAAAGGAAGTAATCTTTCTATTACCGTATTTTGTGTTTGGGGTGAGTGCTGGGTAATCGAACTCACGACCTCACGCCTGCCAACTGGGAGCCACTGAACTAAATCCAAGGCTTTTCTTTCTACTATTGTGGAGCCACCTGCTCTGACAAAAAATTAAGAAATCTGTCTGGACCCCTACGAGCAGAGTCTGCAGAAGCTGCAGTGAGCTGGGCTGGGTTTTAGGACCCTTGACCTCTGATTAAAGTAAGGGAATGTTTGTTTGCCAGTGGTGATGGCAAACATCGCCTTGGCATTGCAATGCCCCTGGATTTCTGAGACTCGAAATGTGAAGTGGGCACTGTGGTACCCACAGGCTCTCCACAGCGCCTGCTGTGCCTCTCACATCTCTGGAGGTCTTGATGTTCTCCTCCAGGCCGTCTTGCTGGGCTTGGTTAACACCCAGGTGGGGCACAGAAACCTGCCTCTCTGGAGAAGTGTCACTTGCATCTCTGTGACTCTCATCTTCCCATTGAAGGGTCCACTTCCCAGCTTGGAATTGGGGTTAATACATGATAGCTTTATTTATAGAATCCAGCGAGGACCTCAGAGGTTAGGCACCTCCAAGCACTTTGAGGGGCTTGGGTGTGTTGTGCGCCTTGTTATGGATTCATGCTGGCTTCTCAGGCAGATTTCAAAACACAGAGAGCCCAGTCAGTCTGTGTTTACTGTGGAGCCTTGAGAAGGAAGGTGACAAGGTCACAGCAGAACCCCAGGCTGAGGAGGAAACGTCTCATGAGGATGGTGTCCTGGCCAGTGTGTCCAGCCCAAAAATAAACACTCCTGTCCCTGGCACTGAAAGGTTGCCCAGCACAATGCAGATGCCAGCAGGAGGAGGGTGACAGGGAGACTAAGTTTAGGGTCAGATTCATTTTCAGAAGCAAAGGAGGAAGCGAGTGGCTGCCAGGTGGGGTTTCCCCTTCCCCTCGGCTGTGTTCGCAGCCCTCTGGGGTGGGGGTGTGGCCCTCTGACGCGCAGACACAGAGGTTGGACCGCAGATGCTGTTTCAGGATCCAACTCTGCCAGCTGCTGACCCGCTTGCCATTTCCTCGGGCAGGTTTCTTGCAGCACTGGTGAATCCTGACCCTACCGACTGCCGCACCATGGGAAGGCAACGCCAAGCAAGCTCATGTGCCTGCTTCCCAGTGATGTGCTTTCGGTGTCGCATCCACTCCTAGGACAAAGCCTTATTCAAGCAGCCTGGACCTCCCAGGCCTGTCCCTCAGCTGCCACCCTCTGCTCCACTGCCCTGTCACCATGACTCGACTTAGCTTGACCACATCAGTTCTCATCCCCGCGGCTTCTAGAACATGTGCTGTGCCGTTTTGCCTTTAGCAGCTGTACACAGATGGCTATATTTATCCTGCTGGACTTCCTCTTTCGTGAGCTCAGAATTCGCTTTGGGAATGTCCTTCCTGTTGGCCTGGGTAGGGAAGAGGGTCCAGAGCAATGTCTATTCAGATAGCGGGACTCGCCGAGTCCACACCTCCAGAAATGCAAAGTAGCGCGGGAGACATCCAGAAAAGAATGCGATTGTCTATCCTCCCTGTTGCAAGCCAACTTTACTTGGCTGTGAACAGAGAGAGCAGCTAGCAGGTGGCCCAGCTCTGGAGCCTGTAAGTGGGCTGATGGACACTGTGGGGAGAGAGGCCCAGATCGAACCCAAACTCATCACCACAGCAACCTTGCAATGACCTTCTCCTGCTCCTACCTACAGGGTCTTTAGAAGCTTGTGCCTTCATTGTGTAGTACATACTCCTCATATGGAGGTGGGTTTTTTCTGTTTCTGTTTTTGAGTTATTTTGTCTTTGTTTTTATGGTTGCCATGTTGCCAGAATAGGGTATGAGGCATTGATGTAGGCTCTTTGGGTCCTCCTCTTTTTTAATCTCAAAGGCATTGTACTATAATCCATAATCCATTCATGCTTTTCCTCTGCTACTCTTATTTCTGACTTTCAGTTTGAAGATGAGAAGTTTGGTCATTCCCTGGCCTTGCGATCTGTCTTACTTTACTTCAAGAGCTGCGGGTCAGAGTTCTGGGGGGCCTAGCTTTCTCACTGAGGAGGAAGCCTTGCACAAGGGGGTGGTGGAGTATGGGAACCCAGATGTGCACTCCAGCTCTCTCCTGTGAGGCAGCGCTGCCGATGCTGTAAGCTTGGGAGTGGTACCTCGTGTGTCTCCTGTGGCTGGGCAGCCACATGCCTCGTGGTTTGGGGACCAGAGTTGGCACTGCCCCCTCTGCTGCAGAGCAGGGCATTGTCCAGGCCCACACTGCCGACCTGTGACCCATGGAGGCTGCCTTCAGAACCGACAGGGAAGGCTGGGATGAGCTGAAGATGGCCCTGAGGTGGGAGATTCATGAGCTGATGACAAGGCCACTGGCCCCGACATGGTACCTGCTGCCTCAGAAGGCTTTACTAAGTTTATGGCTGATGAGTTAAGAAATTAGAGGCAGAGCTACAGTTGGGGTCTGAGGTATCGCCAAAGGCCTGTGTACTAAGACTTAGGAGGACGGCCCTCTTGGCTGGGTGTGGAGCCTTCCACATGTGGTGGGGCTTATAGAAGGTCTGTGGGTCACTAGTGTGCATACCCTCAGAGGGGACTGCTGGGCTCTGGGCTCTCTCCTTTCTCTTCCACATCCTGGCCATGAGGTGAGATTTTTTTTCCCCATCATGTGATTCTTGATCATGTGCCAGCTCTGCCCTAAAACCAGTAGGCCAGTGCGTCATAGACTGTGACCCCAAATGAACCTTTTCTCTTTATAAACTGATCACCTCAACATTTGTTATAGCAGTGGAAAAGTTAGTAACACAGAGGGCATTGGATTTTCCAAATCCTCTTCTCATCCCGAGCACTTTTCCAGAGCCTCTGCTAAAAACTGGAGACCCTATCTCAGTGCATGCATGTGTTTGCCCACTCGTGAGTGGTTCCTCCCTCACTCAGGGTGCTTGCTGGGCGCTGGGGCTCTGGGGATGGAGAGACGGGAAGCAGTCATCAGGCATACAGAGTCTCAGACATAACTGCATCTGTCCACAAGGCCAGGGTCGCGTGATGGGGCCACTACTAAGTGGAGGGGACAAGGATGGAAAACCTGAATGTGTCTCGGATGTTCTGTTTATCACCCTGACTTCACATAAATGCACAGAGACAAGGACAGACCTGAGGGTCATAGCCATTCACTCCTCGGTAGATGCGCATCTGTCATTGAGCCTGCCACTGAGGAATTTCCTTCCAATCTGGTGCTTCTCAGGTGGGTAGGCCGTGCCATGTGGGAGCCCCTGCACGCTTCTGGCTTGGCTGGTCCCCTGAGCCTTTCCTGTGGCTCCAGTCTTGGCCATGCCAACTCTAACAAGAGAACACCTGTGTCAGCCTCAAAATCCCTGTGAGTCATTCATGTCTGCCACAGAGGCTTACCAGGTGGGCAATGTGGCGTGGAGACGTGGCACTGCAGGGCCCACTTCAGAGAACCAAGTCACCCTGGCCAAGTGTCTTGCTAGGGAAGAGCGAAGAACCTGCCCAGAGGACGCCTGGAAAATCACTGGCTGGGAGCTGGAGGTGACTTTGCATGTGGCTTCTTCAGGGTGTCATGCTTGGGGCCAGAGCTGAGGCCTAGGAAATGCTGGCCTGTGGAGGGTAGGGCGACAGGGCCTAATTGAGCCCATCAGCAAGCACACGAGCCTGTTCAGGGGACAGTGCAAGGGGCAACAGGAGCCACATAGAGTTTTGGGAAGAGCCGAGAGGATACAGTCCCCACCTGGGAAGGCCGCACTTGACTGATCCATTGATTTGAGGAATGAAAATGCCAGGAGGCTAGTCTTTTGGTTTTCAGCGGAATATTTTTCCTGATGGTCATGCATATGCAGTCTTGGAAACCCAAAAAACCCGACTCCAAGCAGAATGGCGTGGCCGAGCTCAGGATCAGGGTCTCGGCGTCTGTGGCGTACAGGGGGGTGAAGGCAAATACCTTAGGGAGATGCTAAGGGGACACAGGAAATCATTGCACCTGCGACGCCGCAGCGCAGGGGAAACTGGGAGAACTGGACACACATGTTCATCGGGGTCCTCACCGTGGTATGGGGGGCAACATAGACAGAAATTCTTTTCCTGTTCAAATGCCCAGAAAACAAGGTTTTGATTTAGGCAGTCAGGTAAAGATTCCGATTGGGTCTTCTGTGGCCCTTTGCCATCTTCTCTTCAAAAACTTCAACAACAAAAGATTATTCTTTAGAACAGGGAAGCAGCAATTCTCATGCGTATTTTAGATTAGCCGAGCGAGCGCTGGTGAGTCTCGCACCCCCGATGCATTGTGGGAGCTGCCAATATTTACACAGTGACAATATTTACTTCCTGCCTTCATCTTTAAGTGAGACTTTCTACCCTGTTCCTCAGCAAGAGCTCAGCCGGGAAGCAGCTGGTCCCGGGGCTGCCTGATAGCACAGTGTGGCCTGGGCGTGACAGTCTCCAAGTCCTGTGTGGACTCCCAGCCCCTCCACACCCCGCGAGACCTCAGCTTGTTTCCACACCGTGGCGTGAGTGCATCTCACTATGTACTTTTCCTTCTTGGCAAACATCCCCCACCCAGGCTGGGGAGATAGCTCAGCCTTCTGAGCACCCGCCTGGCAAGCACAAGGTCCCAAGTTCGATCCCCAGCACCGCATGTCGCACTGGCCCTGGAACCTGGGCGTGGTGGTACATAGCTGTAATCCCAGCACTGAGGAGGCTGAGACAGGAGGATCACTACGAGTCCGAGCTGCGTAGTAAGACCCTGTATCAAATAATTAAAGAAAAAAAAAAGCACCCACATTCACACAGAATAGGGATTTTTCTTTTTCTGCTTGAACACTAGTAAGCAACCTAAATTCTGGGGAAATTGGGCAGTTTTCACACAAGGTAAGACCATGACTGAAGGACTCAAAGGGTCCCATTTTCCATGATTCAGGTGAATTCTAAGAACAAGTATCTGACTTTCAGATGGAAAACAACACTGAAGTACAGCTCAGAACCCAGAGAAATAAGCCCTTAGAGCAGCGTTCCTCCTTCCTTCTGTGTGTGTGTCTGTGTGTGTGTGTGTGTGTGTGCGCGCACTCATCCATCTGGGAGAGCCTACACTTATGTGGTCTGTGACTGAGTATGAGTGTGCGTCTGTGTGTTACACCCTGTGTGTCAACCTGCGTATGTCTATGTGTATACGTGTGCATCTGAGTGTGCCTCTGTTTGTGAATGTGTGTGATGTCTCCGTGTGTGGATTTGTGCGTATCTCCCGGGCTGTGTGTGACTGTGTGTAGGTATGGTACCTGGCCACTGTGTGTGTGTGTGTGTGTGTGTGTGTGTGTGTGTGTGTGGAGGGGGCCCATCAGATCAGCAGGACCAGAGACACACATCTTCCTCCACCACCTGCCCTCCTGCTTCCTGCTCTGTGGTCTCTAAAGCCCTGGCTTTGCCCTTGGCCCTGCCACCCCTTGCAGGCCACGAGGGAGGGAGAGGGGCGCTCTGGCCTTGACACCTGGGGCCACTGGTGGCCAAGCATCCGACTGCCCTCCCACTTACCGTCGTCCCTCGGGATCTCCAGCCTCCCTGAGGTGGGCCTACCATCCACCAGCACAGCACAGGCCGTGGCCTCGAGCGCTCAGTCCTTCCAGCCCGGGGGCCGCACCTCTGGTGTGAACATTACCCCTGGGTCTCCAGGCTCAGCCCCAAGGAATCAGTGTGTCTCCATGGTGACAGCTTGGGTAGAGGCAGCAGAGCTATGGCCTGTGAGGCCTGCTCTGTGGAGTGGCTTTGGGTGGGGGAGGAGGCGCTGAGGATGGGCTCCTAGGCCAAGCCGAGAGAGGCCAGGAAGAAGGTTTCCAGGGGAGCGGCGCGCAACGGAAGGGCCATTCATGCTGCTCCAGGGTGGCTGCTCGCCCTGACTGTCCAGGGCTTGCTGGCCCAGGCATCGCCCCTGCCTGCCCCCAGGTCTGGGGCTCTGTCTTTCTGTCAGCACTGGCCGACTGAAGAGGTTGCTTTCCCCTCCCCCCCCAAATTGCCAGCATGCTCCACGTCCTCTGGTTACTGCACCAAGAGCGCCCCCTGAATGCTAATAGGGAGGTGTCCTTTCCTCTCATCCATGGGGGGCCTCACAAAAGCAGGTGGGGGCTCTCCAGCCTCGCCTCACTGGCTCTCCTTTTCTTTTCTGTAATTCTATACGAATGGCATTGGCCTTTTATGCGGCCTTTGTCTGCAGCCACTCTGAGGGTGCTTTCATCTCACATTGGTTTCTTGAATTCACATGGGTTGCCTGAATTTTAAGTGGAATTTGTGCAAATCAGCCACTACTTCTTGAAGAGGAAATTCAGGCCCGCAATTATGTTAGTAAATTCAAAGTGGACTTTAAAAAAATCTTTCTCTTCCACCACAAATTAAATGCTTCGATAAGAGAAGAGCATTAAAAATTAAAATGCTCTCTGGTGGTGCCAGTGCTGCCTCCTGCTCGCTATGGCAGGGGAAGGTGCCAGGCTGCCTCTCTTGCCACCCTCGAGACGTGGGTTTGTTTTCTCTCTGAGGTGAAGACGACTGGGCCTCCCTTGAGGAATCAGCTCTCATAATAAAAATCACTATTTGCATTTTTAAATGTCGTGGCTGATTTTTCTGTTAGAAACCCAAATAAGACTAAAACGTCCAACTCTGACAACCAATTTGAGAAATTGATCAGATAATCCATTCTGGAGCTATCAAAGCTTTGGCACAGGTGTGTCAAACTTTTCTGGGCCAGAAAACAAACATTCTGGGTGAAGCGAGTCCCTGTGGAAACTGCCCAAGGTAGCCATCGACCTGGAGGGAGGGCCAGGCCGTGCTCACTACAATGTAAATTCCACACCAGAATTATTGTTCTTCTTTTGGTTGTTTTGAGCCTTTTGAAAAAGTTGAAGTCATTCTTTACCCATGTACTGAATAGACGCAGGCGAGGGGTCCTACAGAAACAAGGCGTAGACAGGCAGGATTTGGCCTGAGGGTCACAATTTCCCGACCTTTCCCAGAGCTGAATTTTAAAACTGCAATCAATTCACAACACATTCGGAGGTGGAAAAGAGTTACAGAGTCCATTTAATGAATCTTTCATTCTAAAAGAAAAGAAGGTAGTGTATCGAAGATAATAAGGCTTCAGTATTATTTCATGAAGCTCTGTGTGTGCATGCGCACGCGTGTGTGTGTGTGTGTGTGTGTGTGTGTGTGTTGTCACTATATTCTTCCATCCTTGGAAGGCTATTTACCTGGCCCTTCTTATCCCCCAGACTTAGGTACATTGCAAAAAACAAAGACTTGGACTCCATCAAATGTTACGATCATGACCAGCAAGAATGGATAGAGGTGCATCTTACTTATTCTCATTGCTGTGACAACATACGTGACACCTAAAGTTAAAGGAGGAAAGGTTGATTGCAGTTCAGTTTATACCGGCTTCAGCCTGAAGTTGGCTTATCCAAGGCAGAGTGGCACAGGAGAGGGGCATCACAGGAAGAACGGTCCATGGCAAAGCAGGGCAGGCAGAGGACAGTAAGCAGCCCTTTCTCTCCAGGGCCAGTAACACTCGCCTCCAGGGTGGGGTACCCTTAATCCCAGCATCACGCACCCTAGACTGGCCACCTCCGATAAACTCTCCCTGTGGTCATGAGGCTGTGGGGGAGACCTGGGTACGAACTGTAACAAGTGCCAGTGGTCACCTTCCTTCATGAAATGTAGGAATCGGGACTGTGGCATCAGCCCCTCTCCCAGATCTGTAATCAGAGAAAGGAGAAAGTAACAAGAGCACCCCCATCATCAACATATTAGCACGCTTTATGGTACAGCCCACTAAATGCACACCTCCCGGTTTTTTATTTAGCTTGCTTCTATTTTTTTTTTTTTTTATTGGCGGAACCAGGGATTGAACTCAGGCCCTTGCACTTGCCAGGGAAGCGCTTACTCTACTGAGCCATCTCCCCGGCCCCTGGCTTGCTTCTAAATCGGTTGCACAAACCTGTCTTCTCCTTCCCACTTTTGTGTCTCCTCTGTAACATTCCAAGCCCCCTCTTGGTTGGGTATTTAGATTCCTCACGAAACAGAAACACAATAGTTGGGGGGGGGAGACCGATGCATTTAATGTGATAAAAAGGGCCTTTGCCAGCCAAGAGAGTGGCCCTACTTCAGGCTGGGAGGAGGAGGAGGAGGGCAGGAGGGGGAGGAAAAAAGGTGTATTTCAGCACTGTGATTTAGGGCCTTTTGGGGGTGGCCCCAGGAGCAGTCCACATCCTAGAGAAGGTTCTAGAAACTCTGGGGATACAGGTCTGCCGGAAGCTTTGCAACTGTTTTTCAGTGGGGGTGTCACGGTGGTGAGGATGTCCACTGGGGACAAAGCAAGGACTCTGAGCTGCCTGTTTGGGGCCAGCTGTGGACAGATGGAGTGGAAAGCAGGAAGGCAGGTGTGGGGTGCAAGCGGGAGGGTGTCTGGGGATCCAGCAGCTGTTCAGCGCTGTGTGCAGGTGGAAGGTAGCTCCCCTCCCCCACGGGCCCTGCGGGACTCGGGAAGGCCGATCAGAGGGCCAGGAGCTTAAGCCGAGGCCAGCCTGGTGCTCTAGTGGCACCGTCAGGAAGCCTCCCCTCCCAGCTGTTCTGGGCAGGCCTGCTGCCTCCCAGGCGAAACCAGACCAGGTCGTCTTCCTTATCATCCTGCTTAGAGGAAGCTCTGCGGCTTTCTTGTTTACACAGAGGGAAAAACTGTTTACTTTCTGAACAGTAATGAGAGAGCAGCTTCTATTTCCAGGGCTGTGATGAAAGCTAAGCAAACAGGTGGAGGGAAGAAAGCACTGGTGACTCCCCCCAGCAAGGGCTTGGGAAATCCTGCTGTTCACCTCCTGCCGTGCCCCAGCTGTGGAGACATGGGGACTTTTGACCTGCAAGTGTTTTGAGAACGGGGTGTCTCCTCGTGGTCAAGGACCCTTTCCCAGACAGTCCAGTGACTATTTCTGCACACGGAAAAGGGCTTGACACCTTCTTGTCCCTGAGCAGCTTCCGGGTGGCCATTGGGAGGCGGGGTGTGACCTGGAGGAGACACAGGGCTTGTGGAGTCAGTCGGCGGGGTAGCAAGATCATCGTGTCCCCTCCGAGGGCACAGCAGGGCAGACTCCTCTGAGAGAGCCACAAGTGCAGAAAGGCAGTTCCGCAGTCAGCCCCCAGGACGTGGGCCTGGGATGGCTGCCCTCGGGTGCAGAGGGCGCCCAGGAAGAGGTGGGCCCTGCCTGAGGAGAGGAGCAGAAGGCGGCACGAGCTGCGGCCACTGCAGGCCACACCCAGCCAGTGCAGGCTTGCTGAGGTAGGAAGAGAAGGCCGAAGGCCCTGGACGACCGCACCAGGAAGCCAGGCACGGTGGCCCTGGGCTCTGGTGCAGAGGCAGGACCCCATCATTTGGAGACGTTGTTCCCGGCAGTGGGCAGGAGCCATTTCATCTCTCCCTTCGCTGCTTGCCTGGCTCCTTCCTCCCTCCCTTCCTTCCACACAAGCATGGAGCCAGTTAATGTGTACACACTAAGGATTAGAGATATGAGATTTAAGAAGAAAAAATGCCTCCCCCCCAGTGCCCTGCACCCACAGCAGGAGACGCATAGCACACAGATGGGCAGACAGAAGCATCCCCTTGCAGGGATGGTTCGGTGCAGGAAGACCCAGAGCGCTAGGGAAGAGTTCTGGGAGGCCTGAGTGAGAGGAGGGGGAGACGAGACTCCCGCGGGGACTCACAGCCATGAGGCACTTGGAGGCCCAGGCGAAGCCAGGATGACCCAGGCCGAGGCACCTGTGCTGCACTTTGGAGGCTGCAGGAGCTCGGTCTCTGTGCTGCGGAATGCAAGGTCCTGGGCCGCAGCCTGAGGTAGGAGAGACAGATAGAGCAGGGAGGGCTTCGCGTCTCCCGGGAAACAAGAGCGTCTCATCCATGGCGATTGGAGGAATAATGAGGTGATGTCAGGGCTGGACCCCAGCAGGACCGCCCAGGCTGAGCTGTAGCTGGGAGGCTGGAAGGTGAGACATCCGTGCCGGGCTCCTACTGCTGAGGGAGCGGTGACCCAGGGCGCGGCAGAGCGGTCCCGGAGGAGACAGACTGGACACCAGGGCGGGGCGGGGGGGGGGTGGCTGGAAGGACCTGGCGGGGTGATGGCAGGCTGGAGGGTGACGGCAGCTGTCCCCGTGGAGGGTGAGCACGGAGGCCCTGCCGCAGAGGGCAGCGGGAGACCCTGCGAGGTCCAGGAGGTCCCGGAGAGCCTCCCGAGGCGCAGGGTCTTGGGGGCGCGCATCCTGGTCAAGCCTCGCTTCCTGTCAGCACGGGCAGACAGGCCATCTCCGCCTCGGTCCACACCACGCTGCAGCTTTGCTGGTGCAAGAGCGCTTTGCCGCAGCCCGCTCTCGGAGGTCCATTGCTCCAGCCAGGCTGGCAACCATATTTACCTTTCTAACGGCCACAGGGGCCACGAGAGCCACGCGGGCCACCGAAGTGAGAAAAGGATTCCTGAGGAAGGGAGCGTCCTGCTTGCCCGGGTCCGACGGGGTGATTGCGCAAAACGGGCGCGGGGCGTCGGGAGGGGCGCGGGCCCCCCGCCGGAATTCACCCCGTCTCTAATGTCACGTTCCGGGCAGTGTTTTTTTAAAGAAAAGAAAAACAAGCAATGGTATAAAAATTGGAAACAAGATTGTAGGAGAGTAGCAATGATTAGTACATGGCTATTGTGATCTTCAAAGCGGCTGCTCAGGTTACAAGATAAAGAAAAGTGGATCAAATAGTATAGGCGTATGCCTTTCAGTTCAACTAGCTAATAGCAATCAGTAGTATGATCTTAATTACCTTAATTATCGTATGTGTGTATAGATATTTGTATATATGGATGTATTTTTCTATTTTTCTTTCTCCCTTCTTTCTTTTCTCCTTTCCTCCATTCCAGTTTCTCTTTCCTTTTGAGCATTTTTTTTCCATTTCACAATATCTGTTGTACCTTTGCATCTTATTTACTCTTTCGCCTTCTTCCAGTAGGGAGACAATATGATCTTTATACATACAGGACTGTTTTATTTCAGTTATGAGTATAGACTCACATTGCGTTCATTTCCCTGTAAAGGTTTATCCTTCTTTATAGCTGAGTAGTACTCCATTGTATAAAAATAACACATTTTAAGAAAATATAAAATAGAAACAATACAGAATTTCTAAGATTTAGCTATGACAAATGTGCACACAGATTGTGTTTTTAGTTATAAACATGCGTGTACATATGTCACTGTGATGTAGTGTTTTCGGTTCTTTTGGAAAAACACCTAGGAGAGGAATAGCTGGCTTAAATGGGACCTCCAATCCTAGCTTTTTGAGGAATCACTACACCAATTTCCATAATGGTTATACCAGCCTGCACTCCCACCAGCAGTGGACAAGGGTTCCTTTTTCCCCACAGCCTCTCCAGCCTTTGTTATTGGTTGAGTTCTTGATGACAGTCATTCTTTCTGGCATAAGATGGTATCTCAGCATTGTTTTAATTTGCATCTCTTAAATGACCAGTGATGCTGACCATTTTTTCATATATTTATTTGCCATTTGTATCTCTTCTTTTGTGAAATGTATATTCATCCAAATGCTCATCAACTGAGGAATGAATAAAAAAAAAGATGTGGTATTTTTTTTTTACACAATGGAGTATTACTCAGCTATTAAAAAAGATAAATTTGAGGGCCAGGGAGATGGCTCAATAGAATAAGCGCTTGCCTGGCAAGTGCAAGGCCCTGAATTCAATTCCTGGTTCTGCAAAAAAAAAAAAAAAAAAAAAAGATAAATTGGAGGCTTTGTAGATGAATAGATGCAACTAGAGACTGTATTGGTAGGTGAAATAAATCAGATCCACACGTGAAACATTATATTGTCTCACTAGTGTGATAACCCAAAAGAGTAAATAAAATCTGGAGGTACAATAGAGACTGTGAAAGGGAAAGAATTCGTTCAATGGCAAGGAAAAAACTTGGATCAGAAAATGACAAAAGAAGGGGAAAAGATATATTTATGTATATGCAGGATAATTTGGATAATTGTACTGCCTGTATCTGCTGGTCTTTTAAAAGGAGCAGTTTATGCTTAAAATTCTTTTTCTTTTTAATTTCTTAGAATTTTTTTGTGGTTTTAGCCAATTTTGTACACTTATGTCTGGTAACCTAAACAACTAATTTGAAGATAGCATCATGCCGCGCAGCAACCACTGTTGAATTCTGATTACTTTGTATAGTGAAATTTTGTATTGTTTCTAATGTTTTCTTCTTTTACTATTTTGAATTATTTAAAAAATAAAATAAATTTCAAAAAGAATAGACTTTCACCGAACTAAAATATTTATTTCACTTATGAGTATGGCCTCTAGTTTTATTTTTCTAGCTGAGTAATACTCCATTGTATAAACATACCACATCTTGAGCTGGAGAGATGGCTCAGTGCAATAAGTACTTGCCTGGCAAGCGCAAGATCCTGAGTTTGATCTCTGGTATCACAAAAAAAGAAAAAGAAAAAGAAAAAAGAAAATATACCTTGGCTGGGGAGATAGTTGGTGGTCTAAGTGCCTGCCTGTGTGAAGTTCCAAGTTTGATCCCCAGTACCGCATGCCTTGCCAGCCCCAAAACCAGGTGTGAGGGTGCATGCCTGTAATCCCAGCACTGGGGAGGCTGAGACAGAAGTATCACTATGAGTCTGAACCAGACCCTGTGTGTAAGAAAAAACATACGTCTTTTTTATCCATTCCTCAGTTAATAGGCATCTGGGTAGTTTCCAAGATTTAGCTGTGACAAACTGCCCAGCTATAAACATGGGTGCACGTATATCTCTGTGGCATGTTTTCAGTTCTTCTGGGAAAATACCCAGACAAAAACCAAACTGCCTGGGAAATATTTGAAAGAATCAACCAATGGGATCTCATCTTATTGAGAAGTTTTTGCCTGTCAAAAGAAATCACCAACAGAGAAAAAAGAAAGCCTCACAAACTGGGAAAAAATTTAGCCTACTATCCCTCAGACAAAGGACTTCTATATAGACTTATAAATAATTTTTAAAAATCAGGCCCCCAAAATATAAGAACCCAGGGACAGGGGTATAGCTCAGCAGTACAGCGCCTACCTGGCAAGCACAGGATTTCTGGTACAAAACAAAATTCAAGGACCCATCAAAAAATGGGTACCTGAGATTAATACACACTTCTCAGATATAGAAATATAAATAGCAAATAAATATATGAAAAAATGTTCAACATCATTGGTCATTTGGGAAATGCAAATTAAAACAACACTAAAACACTCTCAGGCTTTCACAGAGAGCACATTGGCCAAGCAATGGCCGTGACTCATCCACATGGCTGACACTGACAAAAGTTCTACAATCTGAGGTACAGGATCTCAGGATAAATCCTGAGGGGATTTCACTGACCTTCTCAGACCCAAAAGCCACAACTCTTGTTGCATAGGTCCTGCTTTACCTTGATCTTAACCATCCAGCAGAAAAGTATGAAGACGAAATATAGGAAGTAAAGCCATGCTGTTATGTTCAGCTGTAGGGGACTCAGGTCAACAATTTCTGACATTGCCAGTTAAACAGAAGACCCAATGCTATTATGGGCTACTGGACTCTTTTAGAATATTTTGCTGAGTTTACACACCTATAATATTCAAATAACAGAACTTAACAAAAAAAGGGTATACAGATGAATGTCCATTTTGTATCTGTGTATTCAAAGTGGTTAGGATAGATATGTAGTTACATTCTCTTAATGAATAGAATGACTTGTTCTAATGGTGTTTGTAAATAGGATCTCAAGTCCGCATCTTGTACAGCAATTAACCACCAAGAAGAATGTATGCAATGTGTTAATTATTGAAACTGTCCTAGCAATTTGATTTGAAACTGTCTCATTGCTATTTGTTTATCAATAAAATTATGGGAAAAAAAAAACACTGAGATTCCATCTCACCCCAAAAAGAGTGGCAGTCACCAAGGTGTCAGCCAATAACCACTGCCGGAGGGGCTGTGGGGCTATGGGGAAAAAGGAACCCTTCCCCACATCTTTTTTATCCATTCCTTGGTTGATGAGCATTTGGGTCACTTCCAACATTTTTCTATGACAAATTGTGCTGCTATAAATATGGGTGCATGTATATCACTGTGGTCTGCGATGTTTTTAATTTTTCTGGGAAAATACCCAGGAGGGGAGTAGCTGGGTTAAATGGAACCTCTAATCCGAGTTCTCTGAGGAAGCTCCAGACGGCTTTCCAAAGTGGTTGCAGCTGTCTACGTGGTGCGGGCAGTGTTTCTCATGGAAATGTGTATAAGAAAATACTGAAAAGCAAAGGCCATCCAGTAACCAATTTTTGAGTAACTCGGAAAGATTGGGTGAAATGTACTAAAATACTCATGCTCAGTGCTTCATTAGTGGTGATGTATGTACATGTCCTTATGTATTTTCAGAAATCTCCCACTGTGTTTGCGTGTTTAACTTGAAAAAGTAAAATGTGTGTCATTCTTTGAGTGCTGAGGGAGAGACCCGCTGTGCGGCCAGGACAGCTCCACAGCCTGGGCCTCTCCAAGGATGCTTAGAAGTTACCTTGGCGCCTGTGAGGGCAGAACGCTTCTCCCAGGAGGACTGAGGTGAGGAGAGGTGGCAGCAGAGCACCTGGACAGCGCACGTGAGGGTCAGGCAGGCAACGAGGCAGCCCCGGTGCTCGACGCTGGGTCCCTTCTGGTGTCTTGTCCTGTTGGAAGAACTGGATAAGACACGAGGGATGTAGGTGACTTGTCCTTACTAAAGGACTGGTGGTAGGATGAAAGGTACAGATAGGAAGCGAAGTGTGCTCTGTAGAGTGAGCGAGGCCAGGGAAAGTAGGAAAAGAAGTTTGCCCCATGCGACGCAGGCAGGCCAGTGAAAAGGCTCGTGGTGCCCACAAGCTTAAGGCCACCGTGGCATATACCCACACTCCGACGTGAGATCCGGGCTGTCCTACACAAGGTAGGAACCTGTTCTGTGCACGTGTTCTGGTCATGATTGACAGCACTGATTGACAAGCCGTGCCCAGTTTTCCACTCACTTTGCCAGGCCCTGATCTTCGGCCTCAGCCCAGAAGTGGCAGGAGGGACCCTGCAAGCTGGGGGCCCTGGGAGTCCAGCCTGTGGGCATGGGACCCAGTGGCCTTGGTTGTTCGGGAACGAGCTGATAAGCAGGGTGGCGGAAGTGGAGAGGTCAGATCCCCTCTAGCTGGAGCAGCATGGTGGCAGTGGGTAGGATAGAAGGAACTCTCTGGACCGTAGGGCCAAGGCCAAGCGAGGGAGGAAGAGACCACATGGGTGTTCCCAGCTCTCAACCTGGGAAGATGACAGGGCAGTCCGCTCACTCGACTCCATGGAAGTCACCGTGCAGGTTGCCCTCCAGTGGAGAGAGCAGGGGTGAACTTAGTTTCTGTGTGCATTGTTGGCCTTTACAAGTGGCAGAAACATGAGAACAGAGACACAGAAATGCCAGGCTGTGACTCTGGGGCTCCTGGAGCATGGTGGCATCAGAGCATCGTCAAGGGACAGGCGGGGTCCTGTCCTTCACAGGGAGCCCGGCTGAGCAGCCAGAGTGGACTCCAGCAGCACGAGGTCAAGGCGCCTGTGTCATAAGTGGGACATTTTAAGCACTGAAGTAGAAGCTGATTTGTGACACCACACACGTGCATCCTTGTCACTTGGCCTGGTCTGTAGCACCACGGAATCCCACAGCAGCCTCTCACCTAGAAAGCAGGAGACACCGCAGTAGGAGGCTCGGCGCACAGAACCAAGTCTACACATGCAAAGCAGAAACAAAACCAACAAAAAATGCTTGGCAATCAGTTAAGCCATTTTTACTACATCATTATTTGGGGCAGAAATGGTTTTAGATAAAACCAGAAATGCATCACAGAGGCATCTGACCCAAGGGGCCTGCGGTCTTCCTCCACACCAGTGTACACCGGCATTCCTCGCTCATCTTCTCTTGTCCTATTTCCAGAAAGATCTGGTACCAGTACTTTCCTTATAGCCTAGAAGTGAAGGATTTTCCTTTAGGGAATTGTTCTTCCAGGCTGAATGAAAAACTCAAGCATCCTTCTCTGCATGTATCTCATTCGCTTAATCTCTGTACCCACCGAAACACTTCTGTGTGTTCCCAAATTCTGCTGTCAGGAGTCTGCTGGATTTGAGACTGTCTTGGAAGCAGCACTACAGTAGAAGAATGTAAAGAATGTGAGCAGTGGGCTGGGGAGACAGCTTGGCCATCTAAGCACCTGCCTGGCAAGTGCAAGGTCCCAAGTTCGATCCCCAGTACTTCATGCCATGCCAGCCTGGAAACTGGGCGTGGTGGTGTACACCTGTCATCCCAGCGAGGCTGAGACAGGAGGATCACTGCAAGTCTGAGCTGCACAGCAAAATCCTGTACCAAATAAATAAATAGAGATTAAGCAACAACAACAACAAAAAAAGAAGTGGACAAACCAGATGCCTTTTGCTCTCAGACATAGGAACATACTTATTACAGCCTCAGCAATGGATCTCTTTTCTGAGTATTGGGCAACAAATCACCACTTTTTTACATGAAGGGAGCTGACAGTGAGGGGCCACTCAGTTCATGATACTTAAAATGATTGCAATTCTCACAACGTTAGGGTGACGATCCCTCGGCCTGGGCTCCCCACACTGCTAAGAGACCATCATCAGCATTAGCCAAGACCTGCAAAAGCACCGTTACTCCTTTTTAAGAAGGCAGCAGGTGCAGAGTTTGCAAGTGGCTTGTTTCTCCAATGATAAGAACCAAAATGTGATGGTTAAGCAGTAATTAAGCATTTGCTTATTTACTTGAAAGTGTTTAAAATTGGGTCTGGCTCTTTTAAGATGTGCTCTCCATGTCTGCCCCTAGAAAGGCATCTTTAGGCACTGTCCTGTACACTCAGGTTGGCTTTGAATTACATATATTCTAGAATACTCTTAGCTTTCCAGGAAACTTAGGACTCAGGCTCCCTGGCTCTTTGACCACCTTGTTTTGCCTAACCAGATCCTCCATATCTTTGAACTTTTTCATAGAGGGCTTATTAGATTCATTCAAGAACCTGATGGGATGTCTACTGTGTTTATTGTTTTTACTTTCTTATCTTCGCTGTTAAAAGGGAGGGGAAAAAAAGAGAAAGAAAATTGGGCAAATTGCTACAGCTTGAGCGTCCCTCCCGAAGGTTCATGCGCTAGAGGTTCTGTCCCAGTGTAACGGCACTGAGAGGTGATAATCTCTAAGAGTTGAGTGGTGGAAGAAGGGGGTGACACCTTATGGGCTTCATCTTGGAAGGGATAAATGCAGTTCTCAAAGGACAAGTTATTCCTTGAGAGAGAAGGTGGTCGCAGAGTGAGGCCCCTTCCTGTGCCGGTCTTCTTCCATACGTGCCAGTACCTTATCTCCATGTCCCGTATATTGTGATGAAGTAAGCGTGACCCTCAGCGGATGCAGAAGCCATGGCTTTTTGGACTTCCCACTCATCACAATTACAAGCCAAACTCTTTTCCCTTATAAACTACCCAGCCTCGCCCCACCCCCGGGGCGCTGAGACTGGGATTGAGACCGGGAGTGGTGGCGTACACCTGTAATCCCAGCACTTGGGAGGCTATAAAAAGGAGGATCACTGTAAGTCAGATCTACATAGTGAGACCCTGTAGACCCCGTAAACCCTGTAATAAATAAACAAATAAATAAATAAATAAATAAAACTACCCAGCTCAGTTATTAGCACAGCACAACACGAAGACACAAGTGTAACTATTTGGTGACGCTGAGTGTTGAGCGACAAAACTGTTCTCCATTATTTCTTACAGTTTTCTAATATGTGAAATATTTCATAACTAATTGTTAAAATAATTGTGGCTTTCCCTTCCTTCCTGCCTCCGCATCCTCGAGCATGCGGCCAGGCGCCTCCATTTGTGCATTTTAACATCCACTCCTAGGTCAGTACTCTCCAGCAGAACACTTGAGACGCGGCCGGCGAAACCGAGAGGCTGCATTTTAAATTTATTTCATTTTACTTCAGTTTAAATTTAAATCGCCATACGTGACAACAGTATTGGACAATGTCCTTCTAGAAGAAAAAGCTGCAAAAATGAGTATATTTAGAGCCTGGGCTGCATATTGTAATTCATGCACCATTCCCTTGGCAAAAATCCTCCAAAGAGATTTCCTAACTTAGGAAGAGATGAGTTAAATCTAGAATTTACTGACAGTGGTGCTCTTCTAAATATTTATAGGACGTGAGGCCCTCCTTCCTCCCGCCACCTCGCGCCTGCCAGCACATTCCTTTCCAGCTGAGATGGAGTCTTCCTCCTTGTGCTGGGGGATGCTCTCTAGTAGGCACTGATTTTGGCAGTGATGCGCTCTACCCGGGGTCCCCCCAGCTGCTCCCCATGGGCATCAATCACGGTCATCACGTCTAGAAGCAGATGGACAATCTGGGAGCAGCCTGTAGCCCACGGACAATTGGCTGCTTGCTGCGTGTTTAATTAGGTCTCAGCGAACACTGGAGCCCCACGCTCCTAGATAAGCTTAGCTGATGGAAGGCTGGTCATGGTGATAACTTATGCTGGTCTGACTTTTTAAAAAAGGTATCTAAGAAGAAAGACAGCATGTTTAACTATGGGAGGAGGTGCTTTGGAGGACTGTTTGATTTGTTCCTAAAGGATAACTGTGTTTCAGACCAGAAGGTACGCATGGAGGGCCCAGGTCCACTTGGTAGCCAGCCTCTCTTGGTAGCCACCGTGGGATCACAGGTCCTGACACAACAAGAGTGTGCTTAGGAATAAGCAGAGGTCCAGGTGGCCACATCCAGAACAGGTGCTGGGCCTCAGGCTTGTTTTGAGCTGGTGGTGTTCGCAAACCCGCAGGTGCAGGATGAGGTTCAGTGTAGGAGCTCAACCACCACAAGTGCCCCTCGAAAGGAGGCTCCCCCCGCCAGGGGGCAAATGTGACTAGTGTCACTGAGCTGAGCCGATGCCAGAGTGAGCAGTCGCACAGCGTGCTGACCCAGGCTCCCTGGCCCTAGCAGGTTTCCCCCATCTTTCTCTTTCTTACCACCAACTGCTCTTGAAAGCCGCACTCACTACCTGTGTTAAGATGGTAAATAAAGGGCCGGCCAGATAACCTCATGGACTAGAGCACCTGCTTAGGCAGACGCAGGGACCAGGGCTTCATCCCTGGTGTGCCACTCCAGCCCCGCCCCCAGGGGACTGAGCCTCAGCTTGGTGGTGCATCCCTGTAATCCCAGCTTGGGAGGCTGCAAACAGGAGGATCACTACGAGTCTGACCTATGTAGTGAGACCCTGTAGACCCTATACTAGATAGACTTTTGAAAAACGGTAAATAAAGCTGCATGTCCTAACTTCTCCCTGGCTCTGCCCGTGTGTCCAGCAGCATTCCATCTCGGCAGCACATGCCTGCGACGGTCTCCTTAACCAGAGGGAGTTTATCATGGCGCACAGTACTGGCGCGTTCCATCCACGGCCTGCTGGCCCACTGCTCAGGGCCTGCGTGGAGCCAGCTCTTCGCGGTGCGAGATGTGGTAGAGAGAGTGCTCACTTCCTGACCAGAAAGCCAAAGAGAAGAAGAAGCCGGGGCCAGCGTGCCTCTAAGGACACTACAAGCTGGACATCTCACTGGGCCCCACCTCCTGGAGGCCCCAACCGCCTCCCAACAGTGCCACCCTGAGGCCCAAGCCTTTAGCACACTGGCTTGGGAGAGACCCAAGCCCCTATCTCCAGTGCTCGGCTTGCTTTGTGGGTCAGCTCTGCCTTTCCCAGTGTGGGTTTGACTTGTGCAGCTTAACCCAGCTCTGAGCACCAGGAGGAGGGGGAGGGGCTTACGCCTCCCCAGCACGAAGGCACAGGTGCTGCTGTAGACGCTGAGGCCTCGGGGCGCGTGAACGACTCAGCAATTCTGCTGTGCTGGATGACAAGGGCTCCTAAGATTAGGATGTGCAGAGCCTCCCTACTCCCTGAGCTCCAGCCTGAAAGGGACACAGTGTCCCAGGGGAACTTGCTGCAAGGGGCTAGGGAGCCACTCTGTAAAGGACATCAGGATGAGCGACCTCTGCATACAGGAAAAAAAAAAGGGGGGGATTATATTTGGTGGGGGCAGGGCGCCAGCCGGGATGCCCTCGCTTCCGTAGTTCCCCGGGTGTGCTTCGGGATGAATTGTGATTTCAAGTTTAGTGTGTTAATGGCCCGAAGCAGGAGACTTTCCTCCCCACCCACCATTGTGTCAGCCACACGATAGCTTTTGGAAGGAGAAGAATCATGCTAAGCAGAGATATGCTTAAAATACCAAACTACATTGAGCTTGATTTAAAATTCAGAGATCTACATGGAACAAAATAGTAACTGCAAATAAGGTTCCCACAGACGTACCTACAGAGCAAGCCTCTGTTATTTCCCCAGAGGAATAAGTGCAGGCTTAGGACTTGCTAAACTGGGATTCCTCTCTTAACTATTCTGGCCAGATTGCTGCTTGCATTCATGAATCAAAATATGTTTAGTTACTTGGGCCCTAGACTTTGTTTAGGAAAAGAGAAAAATATATGGAGACTGAAATTTTGACTTAAAAAAAAAACTGCTTTCTTTTAAACAATGTGCGTGTTTCTTTTGCCTAAAACAGGACACTGAGTTTTATTTTAAAGCCCAAATGCACTGAAGGTCAGGCGGGCCTGGACTTGCGCTCAGCCTGCCTCTCTCTTCTCTGCCTTCTCTCCCTGCCCCACCCGCAAGACTCCTCTGCTCACAGTGGATGATGCGTGACTTCTTCGACCCTTTCTGCTCTTGCCGCTTTTCTTTCTGTCAGTTTGGGCAAAGGCAACCTGGTGGGATCCGAGGGGCTGAGGCGCGCTTGGCCCCAGATGCCTGGCAGGTTTTGTATGACAGCATTTCCATTTGAATGTCACCCCTAGAAGTGATTGACAGTGACTGTGGCCTTATGTCCTAAGTGGAAGAATACTGTGATTTCTTTTCTTTTTTTCTTTCTTTTTTCTGTGTTTTCATGTTACAGACCCCAGGTGAGAACAGAATGGCAGTAGTCCATCCTAGGCATTTTCCAGGGAAGGCTGCGGTCATCTGGTTCACATGGACCATCAGATGCATTTTTAAAACTTCGCCTTGAAGTAACTCTTGCACTATGTAAAAGTTCAGCTGTGGGCATAAAATCTTAGAAACAACAAAAATTGAGTTTCAGTGGCAAAACTTCTCCAACATCTCAGTCCTTTGTATTTAACATTTTTCACTCCACCTAGCGCCCATTTTTTCCTCTGACTTGGAAGGGCTTCAGAGATGCCTGTGAGCTGACGCAGCCTGTCCCCGGCACCGGGATGGGCATTTCTCTGCAGAGTGCTGTGTGTTCTGAGTGCACGTTCTCTGGAGCCATGACTGGCAGGAACCACATGACCCCTGACTCCCAGCAGGCCGAGTGTAACGCCCATAGTGACTCTACAGGGCTGTGGCCACCATGTGCACACTTGATCCTTACAGGAGGAACTCCAGTGAGCACGTGACTCTACCCTTACCTGTATCGACTCTGTTTCTCTTTTTCCCAATTGGTAAGTGAATCCTTCCCAAGCCAGTGAAACCCACCAACACCTGGCGATGGTCTCAAGCTCTCCTGTCTGTGGCACATCCTGGGCCAGCCCTCCCTGGTGGCCCCATCTGTTTTCCATGAGGACTGCACTCTGTTGCTTCACAGATTTGCTAGGCAAAGCTTGTCTTGTGCTTTGTCCCATGAAACCTTGAAAATCTTTTTCTTTCCTTTCCATAAAGAGATACTCGGAAAGTCCTTATCCTGTGGTTAGAACTGAGGTTGCTTTGCAAGTTGCTATTATTATGCAAAAAGTCCCCAACTTTTGCAGGAGCTATAAATTTTCACAAAGTTCATTTATGACATACTGGGAAGTAAAGGGCCATCTCGTCTTAGACACTGTGACAGCAGTGCTCAGCTCTCCAGGCCAGCCCACGGGTGTGTGGCTTGTCCTTGAACTGTTCTTCTGATGTGCTCTTTCCCGGCCCCACGTGTGGGCTGTCTAGGCGTTTTGCCTTGTGTCATTTTTGTTCACTCTCATGAGCAACTTTTCCAAGTAGTACCTGTCATCATCTCATAAGGGAGCCGGGAGAGTGTTAAACACCTTTGTCAGGGACACACGGCTGGTCCTCGGATAGTGGAGATGGCAGCCCGTTGCTGAACACACGTTCACTCCGGCTTGTTCTCTAGGTCATCTCTCATGGGGGGGCCGGGTTCTGGGCCAGGAAACACCCGCCCCGGGGAGGAGAGCGCAGGGAAGATGGATTCTCGCAGTCACGGCCGTTTGTAATTCCACACGTCCACACGAAGCTGCTCACAGTCTCCTGAGCACTGTGCACTGGGAGACTACAACTCTCACCCCAGGGCAGATGGCCAGGGCTGCACCTGGGAAGTGACAGAGCATAGAAGGCCTGGTGGCAGAGCCTGACAGTCTTTGAAGGTGTGTCACTGTCTGTCCCATGCAGAGGCCCATGTGCTGGTGGTGGGTGATCAGACTGGGGGCAGGAGAAAAGCCAAAGCAAACACGATGCTTTTATTTGTATCGAAGTGGGAGTGCCGCTCTAAAGGATATGAGACCCTGAATGGCGGGAGGCTGCCAGGAATTTCAGCGGGGTGGGACGAGTAGCCACAGACCCACTGGGTCACCTAAGGCGGGGCCGGCTGTTCTCACCCTCTCCTCCACCCTACCCGACCATCTTATCTACTGAGAAAATATTAAAAGATCGTAATTGCTTCCTTCCTAGGTTCTCCTAAGAATAAAGATGAAAAGCAGTGTTGCGGTGCCTGGCACACGCAAGCCCTCCGTGCACAATGGCTGCTGTCCCCACCTTCCTGTTAGCGTCTCCCTAAATTATCCTCTGCCTCGGGCAGCAGCGGCTCAGAGAAAGCAGTGTCCAGGCTGGGGCTGGAGAGCGCTCTGTGGAAATGCCACCAGCTCCTGGGGTCAGGCGGCTCCGAGGAGCTCTGTGAGCTGGGGTTCGGGCAGTAGAGCCTGGTGCCTTTGTGTAAATGCGTGAGTAAAGGCTACAGTGCTTTCTTCATTTACACACCCCCAGATTGGCTGCCACGAGAGTTATGCCTGTCACAGCGGTGTAGTTTTGATTCAGCAAGGATCTGTGACAGCTCAGGGTGAATTTGGTACTCGGCACTGGCCACAAGCCTGGTTTTCCTCTCAAGACTGTAGCAAAGTGGCACAGGCACAGGCTCTAGATGGTGCTTCTGGGATTGTGCCGCTCTGCTCTGCTCTGTATGGCTGTGACAAGCATACCAGGGAATAACCAGCTTAGAGGAGGAAAGGTTTCTTAAGGCTGACTGTCTCTGAGGTTTCTGCCCATGTCAGCTGGCTCCGTAGCTTCTAGGCCTGTGGTGATGCAGAACATCATGGTGAAGGAAAGCTATTCACTTCATGGGGACTGGCTGGAGGGAGAGAGCCGGAGGGACTGTGGCGCTCACGGCTGCCTGGTCCTCCTGCTCCAGCACCAGCCAGGCCTCAGGCTGTTGGAGGCGCCACCCACTCTCAGGGCAGGTCTCTCCTCTCAGCTTGCTGCCCCTCTTGCCACTTGTCTTTGGAAACACCCTCACATTAAGCATCATGGGGGTCCAGAGGAGGAGACAGAGGACCTCCTCAGGAGTCCTGGGGAAGATGGAGGTGCGAGGGGGACTGAAGTGGGCATTGGTGGAGGAGGAAGGGGCTGGAGGGGCAGGGGCTGAGGGACCTGCTAGGGAAGGTTTGGGCGAGAGGAGAGCACAGGGCTTTGAACCATGTACTTTGCCTCCCACATTGAATTACATGAGGAAAGCACTGAAAGAGAACAGGATGGGCCAGGGAAGGTGGGCTGGGGAGGAAAGCATGGAGAGCCGTGAAGGGTGCGCTCAGAATTCAGACCTGACATTTTTGGCAGTGTTAAAATAGAATCGAGCTAGGCCTTAGGGAGGAGTAGCCTGTCAGCGGTGCATCGGATGAATTGGGGAGAAGTCTCTGACAGTGACAGCTCCCATCAGAAATGACTGCAGGCTGGCGGCAGTGGCACATTCCTGGCGTCCCAGCTGCTCAAGAGACTAAGGCAGGAGCATCTGGTCAGTGCAGGTGTTTGGGGCCAGTCAGCAGCACAGCAAGGCCCCATCTCAAGAATGACTGAATGAGGAACAGAAGCAACTGCAGCAGCCAGGTACTATTAAAATGGGGCTGAGTGCTTATTAATCAAATTTGTGGGTTGTCTTTTCACTTTGTTGGTAATTTCCTTTGACGTGCAAAAACTTCTCAATAAGAGGTGATCCCAGTTGTTAATTCTTTCAAGTATTACCTGCATGATTTGACTTTTGTTCCTGAACTCTTTGCCTACCCCTGTGTCTTCAAGATTTCCACCAACTTTCTCTTCCAGAAGAATTAGTTTCTGTTTTAATGTTTACATCACTAATCCATTTTGACTTGCTTAGTGCATGGTGATAGCAAGTTTTAGTTTTCGGCATGTAGAGAGCCAGTTTTTCCAGCACCATTCGTTAAAGAGGTGATCTTTCTTGCAGTAAGCATGTTTGGCCCCTTTGTCGAAGATATTGTCGAAGATAAGGTGGCTGAGTGTGTTCGTAGTGGCATCTGTATCTTGTAATCTATTCCACTGATCCTCGGGTCTGTTTCTTTTTGCCAATACCATGCTGATTTTATCACAGTAGCTTTGTAGTATAATTTCAAGTAAGGAATTGTAATGCCTCCTGCCTTGTCTTTGTTGCCCAGGATAGCCTTTGTATTCTAGGTCTTTTCTGGTTCCAAATAAATTTTAGGAATGATTCCTCTAGGACTGTGAGGTATGTTGGTGGTATTTTGATAGGGATTGCATTAAATTTGTATAAAGGCTGCATTTCTTGTTACGTAGGTCTTGCTTTATCTTGGTTTTATCCATCCAGCAGAAAAGTATAAAACTGAGGTATAAAAAAGTAAAACCATATTAATATGCTGAACTCTAAAAGGCTCAAGTCAACAACCTCTGATATTGCCAGTCCTACAGATAACCCACTACTATTATGGACTACTGGACTATATTGGATTATTTTGCTGAATTCACACATCTACAATATTTAAATAGCAACGGAATACCCATCTTTGACAAAACTAAACAAAAAGGGGAATATAAGTGAAGGACCATTTTGTATCTGTATATGCAAAATAGTTAGGA
>NW_004524599.1:15414203-15416278 GCF_000260255.1 Octodon degus
AAAAAAAAAAAAAAAAAAAGACTAAATGCCTGCATAGGCAAGCACAGGGACCAGGGTTCCATCCCCAGCACAACATGTCACACCAGCCCCGCCCTGGGTGTACCCAGCCAGCCACCAAGACTGGGCATGGTAGTGCACGCCTGTAATCCCAGAGCTGGGAAGGCTGAAAATAGGAGGATCACTACAAGTCTGAGCTGCATAGTGACACCCTGTACCAAATAAATAAAAATAAATGAATAAATAAATAAAATAAAATAGGGACTACATGGAGGCCCTGTCTCCTCACTCCAGCCACCCCTAGTAGACGATCACAAGCCAGCTCTGACTCCCAGCGCTCCTGTATTGTTGGGAAACATTGGCTTAACTGCTGGGTGAAATACACATCTCTGTGTGGGCATTTTCTTTAACTTCCAACAGTCACTTTTAGGATATCACAGTGACGTGCAGATTCAAGTCAGCTCATTTATAAGCTTATGTATCTTAGAAGTGGAGGGACAGATGGAGTCCTCCCAGGGGACGAAAAGAGCCCCAGCTTCCAAAAGAAATGCTTAGTCCTCATCTCAAAGATGACTATAGAATTTTAGGATGGTAAGCGGCTCCCCAAAGGCTGCACAGGGTCCCCAAGGCCCCTATCAGCAGGGTCCAGCTGTGGGAAAGTTGGGCTCACACCCCGGGGGATTTAAGCAAGGGCGTCTTCTGTGACTTGAAAGTCATCAGTGTGTTACTCACTCAGCATCGGCTTACTGAGCCTACTCTACACACACAGCAGGGCACGAGTGTGGTGAACGTGATAGCACCTGGGGAGCCCCCTGCCAGGGACTTGGGAGCCCCGTGCGCAGCGTCTTCGCTCCATACCAGCACCCAGAGGCAGCAAGAGTTCACTACAAAGACCTCCATTCGCAGGGCAGGACTTGGCTGCAGACCTGTGTGCCGCAGGGTCAGATTCCCCAAGCCCCGACCCTATGCACCAAAGGCTGCAGGGCCGAGACTGTGCACAAGCTCAGCCGTAACAAGACGGCACCTGAACAAGAGGGCGTCAGCCCAGGCTGCTGCAGCACCTTCGGGCACTTCTGAAGATGCATCAGCTCACTTGGCTTGGGAGAAAACTCACTTCATCCAGGCCCCAGACAGCACCCTCCCACACCGCAGACCTTCCTCACGGACACCCCTCCCAGCTGCTGGCCTGATCTGACCCTCAGTTTGGTTGGCCGAAGCCTATTGCGTTGAATATAGCACAAAGGGGTTTTCCCGCCTTTGTGGCGGGAGAAGCTAATTTTAACTGTCAAGTGTCCTGTCAAGTTTGACTTTCATCTTTATTGTAACCTCCATTTAAAAATAAACCAGAAGCAATCCAAGCGACATGTGTTCTCCAAAGGCCACGTGATGAGGTCCAGAGAGCCCCGGGCTTGGAACCATGCTTTGCTTTTGCTACCCACTGACTTTGTGACCTTGTTTTCCCCTTGAATGAAATGAGCAGGTTGGACAAGAACCAGCAGCTGCAGACAGGCAGCGCACGGTCGGCCACTGACCCTGGCCTTGTTTTGTGTGACCTTGACAGTGTTTTATTTTCTAAGTGAATGTAAAGGTCTTTAAAGGAGGCTAGCGCTAGATTTGCCTCGGGCTCCACCTCTCACATCAGCCTGCAGGTTCCTGGTCCGCCTGGCCCTTGACCCCCTGCGCTCCTTGATGTTCTCTGAAGTGCCTTTCATCTGAAATAGGCTTGAGAAGCTTTGAGTATCTTTGCACCTGCAGGTCCTTTATGCCTCTGCTTGTCTCGTCCACTGGACATTGGAAGAATTATCTTTTTCAGTGGAAAAAAGTCATATATTTGGTGATAGCAGAAAAAGCAAATATCTAGTTAGACCAAGTCCAGCAGGCCCACAAGCATTACAGGCACTATGGCAGCTTTGTTTTGTTCTAACATGCTAACACTGCAGAGAAGATCGATTAATTATGGGACCTCAGCACTGGAATGTGTAAGACTCTATGTAAGTGTGAAACGCGCTGGTTTCCAAAAGCGTCTCTGAACCAACAGCCCTGTAACTGGGGCCTTTATAGAAATGCAGACTCTGGGT
>NW_004524599.1:15418093-15434955 GCF_000260255.1 Octodon degus
AGTTCTACCAATAAAATAACAGTAGTGGTGATGCTGACCAGAAAGACCTAGAAACCAGCTTGCCCTGGTGTTGGGGTGGGTAAGCCCAGGAGGTCATGGGGCAAAGCCGGAAGTTGTTAGGGGCTGTTGGGTGTGGCCACAGCCCTGGGGGATGTTAAATCCAAAGTTCTGTGGGGCTCCGTGTGTGCTCGGATGGGCAACACAGCTGTGTATGCGTGACCAGCTTGGAGTGCGATTTTGCTGTACAAAGGGGGGCACTAGGGCAGCTGCAGAGGGAAAACTGTCACTCTGGAACTGGTTGGTGGCAGCCCTGGATGTGACCTCTGTACTACATTCTCTGCCCTACAACCACGTGGTCTCATCCCCTCCTTCACTCAGCACGAGGGACCCGAAATGCAAGGATTATTGACTGTGGGCCCTTCTCATATTGGAAGTCATTCCCACCTTGCCTTGTTCTGCTCTTACTGAATCCTGGAGTTTAAAAGTGTATTCATTGAATTCCTAAGGATGTGCCCGGGACATCATTGTTTTTAAATAGAAGAGATTGCAGAGCCGAAACATCAGGGGCGCTTAGATCCCTCTTCCTCCTTTGAGTCATAACATTAGTTTTAAAGAAAAGACATACAGCTGTGGAAATAAGTTGTTATCTCCAAAGGAAGCGGAGCTTTATGGCCCCTACTGAGTTTTATGGCTCCTGTGTCAGAATACTTCAGGGTGTGAACATGGACCATGAGGTGGACTTAGAAATTCCATGCAAGATGTCGGCCGGCTCTCCCACCACCGCCGGCCAGGCTCCTCCGGGACAACTGGAACTGACTAGGCAGTGCGGGAAGGGCACACACAGGGCAGTGACTGAGCCAAAAGGAAGCCGCTGCCGAAGATTCACTTCTGGGTCTCCCACCTCCACCCTTCCTACCTGAGCGGTCCCAGGAGTCCCACGACCACACTGAGCTTTGGCCTCGGGCATGAATGGCCATTACGGACCACAGCCACGTGACCCAGCCAGCACAAGGAAGCCGCCTGCTCGAGGGCACGGCCAACAGCACACAGGAGCCACTGCTTGCCTAGGCTGGCACTGCCCTGGTCGTTACTCCAGCCCTCTACCTGGGAGCATTAAATGTCACATGTCCCCATTGGCAGGTGCTGGGCTGGGATCTGTAGGAGATGATTACAGTTTTCCTGGGCTTTGTTTGCTCTTCCTCTAAGGGGGGAACAAACACTCTTGCCAGGCTTTTAGCCATCCCCTTGGGCTGGCAGGTAGTGAAGGAGGAATAGGAGGAGATAAAAGAAGAAGAGGAGGAAGAGAAGCAGCTCAGGATAGGACAGCGGTAGAGAACTTGCTTGGTACACTCACAGCCCCAGGTTCAATCCTCAGCAAGGGAAGAAAGGAAGAAAGGGAGGAGAAAGTGATTTGTATCAGACAAGGAATTTCTAAGTTCATGACTTGGCATTCCGTGCTCCTGACACACCAAGAGGATCCAACTCTGGCGTGGGGAACATGCTTAGGCTCTCTGAGAACCTTGCGTTCCTCTCAAGTGCTCGCCTGGCATCTCGGTCCCTCATTACTGCCTTGTGCTTCGGCACATCCGGTGAGCCAGCACCCCAGGGTGTCCTGGCACCAGCGCGGTGTGTAGAGGCCACACCACCTCCTGGTCCCCAGGGCTGGATGCAGGTGGTGGAGCCAAGGGGACCCATCCTTGGGGCTCCACACCCTCAGACTCTTCAAGCAGACCACGTGACAGGTTCCTGCTAACTGACTCTGAAGCTGTCACTTTAATGGGCAAGATTGGAGATCTGGTTGCCTGCCTCCAGCATCTTCTTGAGGCCATTGTGTAGGACTAAGGGATTTCTGAGCTGGACAGGGCTTTGGAGTCATCATCCTGGCGCTCAAACCCCTTCTGTGGAGAAGGTGGATGGGACAGAGAATTCTCGGTCCAGGCTTCATGTTCCTAAAATGAATAAAAGGGCCGAGGCTTAGGCAACGGGTCTTTGCCTGTTCTCAGAACTGTTGTGTGGTCTCATTTGTGAATATTAATGAAGGGGGCATGTCTGAGAGGCTGAGGCAGGAGGGCCACAAGTTGGATTCCAGCTGAGGCAACTCAGCAACTTAGCGAGATCCTGTCTCAAAAAAAAAGTGAAGGGCAGGTGATGTGGCTCTATACCAAGGCCGTAGGTTTGATCTCACATACTGCAAAATCTTCCCAAGCTTTGACTGAGAGCTCGAAGTGCCTGGGAAAGTGAGACCGCCGCCCCAGCCTGTCCTGGGATGAGAAGTGAGGACAGGGCACAGGGGCACACACACTTACTGTTAGAAGACTGGAGGCCACTTGTGCAACAGGCTTTGTGGGAGGCCCTGGGGGGTCCCAGGTAGGGTGTGGACTACCTTGTGTCTGCGTCAGCTTCCATCAGGAAAGCAGCCGGCGGGCAGCACACAGGAAGATTTTCTGAGAGGAAAAGGCCCCAATGGCAGCTGGACATGCGTCCCCAGAGTGGGTGTTTTCCCCTTTGAAGAGGAAGAGCCCTGGCTCTGTTTTTCAGGTCTCCTGAGAGGCCAGCTCGGCCCCTGCTCCCAGCAGGTCTGGTACTGTCTCCCACATTTACAGTCAGCCGAGTGTGGACGCAGCCACACTCTTCGAACATCTTCCTAGAAACACCCAGCCCTGGAACTTTGGGTTTCTTTTGGTTGGCCAGAGAATTCTCTGCCCCATCCACCTTCTCTGTAGCAGGGATTTGAGGGCCAGGATGGGGAGGATTTCAAAGGCCGATGCTTTTGCATTGGTGGGGTTGTGTGCGCTAGGCAAGGCTGCTCCCGCGGAACTGCACCCAGCCTCCTTGGTTAGTGTTCGATTCAATCCCGGGGGGTGGGGCAGAAGCTTGCTCACATGGACACTGCAGCCTGAGCCTCAAGGCCTCCAACCAAAGGGCAGCCATGGCCCCCGCTGGTGACAAGCAGGCCTGGACATTCCCCTCCCTCCAGCTTCCTCCTCTGTCGCCTCAAGGGACTGCACAGAGCAGTACAGCTTCCTTTTCCTCCAGGAAATTTATAAGAATCTGAAAATTCCACAAAGCAGATCTTCCCGGAGTCTAGCTTCCGTCTTCATTATGCGCCACTTCATCCTCAGAACCTTCGGCAGTTCCTCTGCTTGGTCTCAAAGCCTGCCTAGCTCCAAAGCATCGTATCAACCCTCGCTGCCAAAGCTCAGGGGACACGGGGGAGTCAGGTTAACAGTGGGGATTTTTGATGTGGTTTTCTTGAATTCACCGAGTTCTGGTTTTTTGGTCTGGATTTTCTGTTTGTTTGTTGTTTGTGTTTGTTTGTTTGCTTGGCAGTGCTAGGATTCAAACCTGGGGCCTCACATGTTCCAGACAGGGGCTCTAGCACAAAGCCGTATCCCAGCCCCTTGGTTCAGTTTTTCAGTAGTGGATGGCCTCCTGGTGTAAGGGAATCTCCGTGAAATAAAATGCATGCAGAATGAGGCATGTGCGCTGGATTGGAGATTATTTTTCCTCAAGCTGGCCCCTCCAGGAAGCCCACTGAGTTTCTAAGGCCTTCTGAGAGCTGTCACATGGACCTCGGTGGCCCGGCCCTGCGCTGTTCAGTGCTCACACGCCCCGTTTTGCTGTTAAGCAAACTGAAGCACAGAGCTTCTAGGTGATGCAATCAAGGTCCCAAGATTTGAACCCAAGACCTCTGGCTCCAGAATCCAGGCTCTTGACCACAATAGTACCAATACCACATGTTCACCTAAATTTGACTTTCAGGTACCCTAAGATGACAGTAGATGCCTGCATGCCTGCAGAAGCCTGCTCTATAAAATAACCAGACCCCCAAAAGGGGTCCCCCTGTTTCAAAACCAGAGCCAGGGGCCCAGCCAGGTCACTAGAGCCTCCTTCAGGGTGGGTGAACCAGGAGCAGGGGCAAGGGCATGGGGCTGGGGGCGCCACCAACATCTGCCAGCATTGGATCCCCTCCTGATGGATGCCAGGGATGAAGCCTTTCACACAATGGTGGCTTCTTTCTCTCCCACTTCAGAAAATCTGGTTTCTCCCCCTCCAAAGGGAGCATGTGATTAATGGCAAGCCTCAAGTGCCTGCAGTTCCGTGACAATTGCTTTATTTAAAAAAAAAAAATTGTAGCCACCTGCAGAACATAGTTGGATTCAGCTGATTTGGAAAAAAAAAAATCTGGTGACTCAAGGAAAAAAAAAAAAAATCTGAAAATCGGCACACCTGCGTCCCTACCTCAGTCACTGTGTTTCTCCATTGTCCCAGAGCAGAAAGGCTAAAATAAATCCTTGCTGGCCTGCTGGGCTTTCCTCTACCTGATGTCACCACATCTCCTGGGACTCCCAGCAGTGCTGGCAGGGAGAGAGCAGGGCGCGTCTCTTCATCAGCCCTCAGCTGGGTCCGGGAGACAACCTCACTTCCTGCGAGAGGGAAACAGTGAGCTGCTCTGGGAGCAGGTGCTGGTGCTGCAGGACAGAGCGGGCCTGGCCTCTGCCTTTCCAACAAATTCCCATGTGATTCCGACACTCAGGCCATGCTCCCCACTTCAGGTGGTGAGAAGTTAGGAGGCCACTCAGACCCCTTGCGGGAGAGGTAGAGAGGACTTGGAGAGAAAGCCTACGGCACCTAGGTAATTGTCTTATTGATGTGGTGTTAGCCCACTTTCCGCCACTGTGACAAAATACCTGAGGAAATTAACTAGAAGGAAGAAAAGACTTATGCTGGCTCTCGGTTCAGAGATTCAGTCCATGGTAGGATGGATCTGTGGCTGTAGGTCCAAAATGAGGAAGAACGTCTTGCCGGAAGAATGTAGTACAGCAAAACTGCTCCCCTCACGGTTGTTGGGAAACAGAAAGATGGTTAAAAAAGCCAGAGAGGAAGGACCAGGAAGGACAAGATGTTGTCCCCAGGGATACACCTCCATGGCCCACCCCTGCACAAGGACCCAGCTCCTAAGTTTTCCTGATACCCAATTATGCTCTCGTCAAGATTTAATCTATGGATGGAGTTAGAGCCCTCACTACCCTTTCATCTTTCCAAAAAGCATTAGCTCTGAGCAGGGCAGCATTGGGAACCCGCACCCAACACATGAGGCTTGGGATACACATCACAGGGAAACCGTAACAGCAGTCACACTGACAGTGGTCCCAGCCACAGCCATGTGTGTGCATCCAGAAGAGACATAAGTCATTCTGCATAGTCACTCACCCATCAAGGGACTACTCTTCCTGATCATCTACAACCCTCAAGCCTGGCCCGAGAAGGTGCTTCATGATTCCTTGCACGCTATTACATAAGCATAGATTAGTATGTGGGGCTGGACATCCTAAGGGTGGCTTGTGATGAAAAGGACTGTACTAGTCCCACCCCATGTCCATGGGTAATCCATTCCAGGGTTCTCAGTGGATCCAGCAACCTTGCATGTGTTTTATTCTTGCCCTCTACTCAGTAGCCTCAACATCTTGTATTTTTTTCTTTCATTATTGAGAATTCTCCCCTTTTAATTTAAGAGACATTCTGTATCACTCCTAAATCACCAGCACCACAACTCTGAGTTATATAACATCACCAAGTAAAACAGAAGTTACTTGAACACAAGCACCAGGAAACCACAAAAGTCACCCAGATAACAAAGATGGCTACTAAGTAACTCAAGGGTGGGTAGCATATACAGCATGGATACACTGGGCAAATTCATGCCTCAGAGAGCAGGGCACAAGGTCCCACCACACTGCCCGACTGCCATAAGCAACACAAAACTTATGGACCGTTTACTCCGGAAGTTTCTATTCACTTTATTTATATCATGACTGACTTCAGGTAACTAAAATGATGGGAAACAAAACCACAAATAAGGGAAGACTGCTATAATTTTAAATATTCTTACAGATATTATATCAAAAATTAAAGGAAGTAATGAAACCCTATAAGTAACATGTGATATCTGTTGTACTAGCAAACTCAGGTGACATGAAGCTGTCATGCTTCTTGACATGATGTTTCTGACTTTGTCTAAAAGTGACATAGGTGGTCTGGTGCTATATTTTCTTCTCTGACACTTGCCTGCCCCAAGCCTCCAAGCCCTGAACCTACTGTGACTAAAGCAGATTTCCCGTTTCCATGGCAGCAGATCTACTGCTTATGCTTAATCAGTGAAAACTAGAACCTACAGCTGTTCGTCTTTTCTGAGAAAAGGATCCAGAAACTGCCTGGACACTGCTAGGGAGTAGGCTCTCAAGTGAGCTGGCTGGTGGTATTGAAAAGAGCTACCTCCTAGCAAATAGCCAGGAGTGGGCTGTCTAACCCCATTTTCTTAATGAAACAGCAAACAGAGAGCGCTTTATAAGCTGCACCCAATGGAGCCAGGTTTACTTCCTGCTCCCCAACAGCCCTGATGGTGACTGTGGCTGCGTGGAGTTTCGATGGCATTGCTATCTTTTCCTGTAGATAAGCGGGCGCGGTATCGGCTGGTGCAGCGCCCGGTCACGCCGCCGGCATCCTGCACTTGTCTGCATCTGCCCCACTCTCGCCTGCCCACTTCCTGTTGCCTCTGACCTCCTACCTCTGCCATGGTATCTGGACAATTAGCAGAGGGTGCTGTGACCAGCTACCAAGCCCACCCTGCAGCATCTGCTGGACACAAGGGCAAGAAGAGAGTTTGCCTGAGGAGCTTTAAAAAATAAAAGCAAGAAGAACTTTCAGGAATACTGCATATTGTACAAGAGTAGCAAATTTTCATACTCTATAGAGAAACAATATACAGAAAACCCAGCTGGCTTTTGTGCAGTTGAGGACTGTTACTACAGGCGTTTGGGTAGTAGGTCTGTGTTTGTTGTCATTTGGATGCTGCAAATTAAAATTTATGGGCCATCCTTTTATTCAAGTTTAAATTAGGAAAATGCATTCTTGCACAGACAAGGAACAAGGCCTCCTTCCCTCTGTTCCGGGGTTGGTTGTTGAAGAGACACCCTGCTTTCCCTTTTGGAGCAGCTGAGATGAATCAGACTCAGCCCCTGCCTGGGAGAGAAGCCAGTACAGCGGGCAGCAGACTTGTGTGGCGAAGGAGCTTCCTAGTGGGGTCATCACTGCGTGGCCCGAGCCTGCTTATGTTCTCTTTTTCCTTTCTTTCTTTCTTTCTTTCTTTCTTTCTTTCTTTCTTTCTTTCTTTCTTTCTTTCCTGCTTATGTTGTCTTTTTCTTCCTTCCTTCCTTTCTTCCTTCTTTCTTAATGTTTGCTTTCCTCATGTTTACTCAGATACACTCTGATGCAGCTTATTAAGACTAACTTGGTCTCATGGTGGAGCAGGCTGCCAGGAACTCACAAGGAGCCTGGGGTCCAGCCCACGAGCTGGACGACAGTGCAGTGCGGAGGGAGAGTCAGAGGTCCCTGGCTCCCCTGGGAGGTGAGAGGGTCCCCAGTGCTGGGTCCTAACCAGGAAGCGATGGCAACAGTGAAACCTGCTGGGAACTCGCTGGACAGTGAGCTCAGTGGCATCCAAAGAGCAGAGGAAGGGGGACAGTGGGTCACACAAAGCTTGTCCCCATGACTGCAGTGTTTCCAAATTAAGCACCTCTGAGTTTGTTCTGTGACCTTGAGCAATGGTCTTGCTCCCTTCCCATCAGCCCTTGGTTCACCCAGGTGTGAAGCATCAATGTACCCCGTGAGCCACTGGGCAGGGCACTCATGTCTCCTCCTTGCTTCTGTCTTCCAGGAATAGAGCTGTGCCCGCCCGGGAAACGGTTCATGATCACAATGGTGGCAAGCTTCGTGGCCATGGTGGGCCAGTTCCTCATGCCCGGGCTGGCCGCCCTGTGCCGGGACTGGCAGGTGCTGCAGGCCCTCATCATCTGCCCCTTCCTCCTCATGCTGCTCTACTGGTCGTGAGTATCCAGCGCGTGCTGTCCCCCTCCTGCTTCCACCTGTGCTGTCGCCGGTGGGGAGTTCTCTTTTCTACTTTGTAGCAGGCCAGTGTTAACCGTCTGTGCGGCTGCACTATAACACCAAAGTAGGAAAAGCGTGGAAGGAGTCCCGTGGGCCCCGCGGCTGCAGGAGTGTCGGGTCCGTCTGGCTTCATGCCCACTTGCTCGGCCCGCCCCCAGGGGACACTAACCGGAAGCTCTATGTGCGCTCTGCAAGGCAGAGAGGGTTGGCGGTTAGGCAAGGCTGAAGGATGGGGAAATGCCAGAGGCGTGATTCGGCCAAGCTCGCGTCTTCTCTGCATGAGGGGCGCACGCGCGTCGGCCCGGGGACCGGATCCGGCCTGCCTTCGGATTGTGCGCCTGCGTTCTCACGGGCGTGGGCTGTGTCGGCCTTTGCACCACGGTGGGGGCGCTGAGCAGGTGCAGCGGGCGCGGCGCAACCCGCGAGGTTCGCAGCTCCTGCTGAAGATGAAACCAGGGCGAATGTCAGAGCCCTAAGAAGTTTTTCACTTGCTAACTTTGGGGGTCCAGGGTAAGATCCAGGCAGCTGGGTTCTTAAAATTCCACAAGGGGAATACCGTTCAGCCTAGACTGAAAATCCTGCCCTGTGGATAGATGTTGGGAGGAGGGGATGAGTGTCTCCCCCATTTTATAAGCAGCTCCGTGCTCCTTTCTTTTCTTCCCGCCCAGCCCCTTCAGGGTGATGTCCTCCTCCCCCACCCACGGACCTTATACCATGGCACTGGGCATGCGCTCTACGGACCATACGACCCATGGCACTGGGCATGCGCTCTACAGACCGTATACCATAGCGCTGGGCATGAGTGTTGTATCCTGCTGCTCTTAGTCTCTGAGGGAGGCCGTGTGCCAGGCACACAGTGCACTGTGTCCTTGCTGTAAATGTTACCTGCAACAGAGAATCCTGGGAACCCAGCTTCCTTTTAGGGGATCTGGGAGCAAAGGCACCTGCCTCACCTGCACAGTGCAGCACGCCCCATGGTAGATCCACCCGCAGAGAGAGGGCAGAGGGAGGACTGGGCACTTGGTCTCCGCAGTGCTTCTTGCTTGGGGTGTCGTGAGGACCCCAGACCCGAAGAGAGCCAGCAATAACCAAGGAGCAAGGGCCACCTGCCAGGAGGCAGATTCCAGCTACAGCTGCAGCACATGTGCTCTTCCGGGTCAGGGCTGGGTCTGAGAGCAGATAGGGCCAGCAGGGCCCAAGCAACTGCAGCTTCCAGCTGGGCCTGCAGAGGCTGACCTGAGGGCAGTGGGTGTGGCACAACCGCGCTGCTCTCCTCCTCCCTCTTCTAAGGAGGCCCATCCGTCCCTCCCTCGTGGGGCCTGTCGCGTCCTGCTTGCACTGGCACTGAGGGGCACTTGTTCATTGAGCTCTGTGCCTGGCCACACACAGCAGGTGGGTCATCCTCTTGGCTCATCGGTCTTGTGCAGAGGGCCGTGGTTGGCCAGGGCCTGGGCCTGAAGTCAGCCACTCTTAAGGCGTGTTGGGCCTTCCTGTCGGTACTTCATCCCTACCCAGCCCATTATCCCGTGGCACTGGCCGGCTTCCTGGCCACCTCTTGACAGGGCACCTGTGCTGTCCCCTGAGGGCTGGGATGAGGACTCGCTCACCCCAGCCCTCCTCTCCTGTTCCAGCTAGGAGGACAGTGGTCAGCTAAGGAGCAAAGAAGGGACCTCCCAGGGCAGCTCCGGGTCTGCAGGGCTGGCAGGAAAGGAAGGTGCAGGGGGCTTTTGTTTAACCTTTGTTTCTTTCTTAAATTTTCAAACTATATTGAGGCTTGATGACAGTTGAGGCAAGATGTTCATTTATTTAAGCACATTACAACCTCATAAAATGTCTTTGAAATGCACAGATTTAAAAGTAAGGTGTGGTCCCTTTTGAAGAGCCCAGGAGGGGGCCTTTGCTAGGGACAGGGTGCCCGACCTATGTGTAGGTGGCGTCCGGGGTGCTGTACTCCAGATCACCTCGCTGTGCTTGGTCTAGCAGTGCCATCTCGAGCAGTCTCCTCTGCACCTCTTTGAGTCCCCTCTTCTCCCCTCTGTAAATGTGGACCCTCACTGTTCCCAGGGTACCAGGCAGTTCTGAAGGCTGGGCGTGCAGTGTAGAGCCCTAATCGGTGGCACTGCTTCACTCTGTGGCCTTTGACAAGTTCTGTGACCTTCTCAGGCCTCAGATTCAGAAGCTGTGAATCACTGTGGCCAAACGCTGATTGGGAGAAATCAATGAACTAACATACGAAAGGCGCTTTCGCCTGTCACCTAATGCCACGTGTGTTAATGGTTGTGATGAGCACAATTTTTATATTTTATAAGTATGTTGTTATTTAGCTTAGCACAGGTCAGACCTATAATAAGTTCTCATAAAAATTAAATGTTAACTCATGCTACGAGTACTCTATCATCTCTTACTGTGTGTAGAAGACTGTGTCATAAGGGCAAATTTCAAAACCTGGTGGTGGGCCCGGCAGGGCTGAGGGGTGAGTGCCTTCCCACTGCACACAAGGCTCTGGGTTCAGTCCCCGGTGCCAGCGAAAGCTCTGTGTGTGGTGAGGTCTTCCACCTCTGAAGACAGCACTGCTGGCTGCGCGGACTGATGGGCGCCCGCCCCCCTGCCTTCTGCAGCGGGGCAGGGGTCGGCAGGCTGCAGAGGCTGCTGGGGACACGGGCCAGCTGTCAGTGGCAACATATTAAACGCTGCTCACTCTCCTTTAACAAGCAAGTACATATGGCGTGCCCAACGGCACCCTTGGGCCTCAGCAGGTCTAAAGAGCAGGCATGGAGCACAAGTGTCAGCAGGAGCTGCACAGGCAGCTGCCCGAGGCGGGGCCCCCTGAGGTGTGAGTTATTGGGATTGAGGCTGTGGAGACAATGATACAGAAACTGGGGAGGACCTCCTGGACGGACAGAGACCCCCTGCACGTGCACCTGCGCGCGCACGTACACACACACACACACACACACACACCCCGTGATAAAATATAATACTTAAGAAAATACAACACTAAGCTCCATGGCAAGAAAGAGAGGCTCCCAGGTCTGGACAAGGAGAGGATTCCAACTGAGTGCTCAAAGAGCAGCTCGCACAACTGAAGCAGGCAGAGGCTACGAAACTAGGGCTGCGCCTTCCCTGGGGTGGCACCATGCTCAGGCCTTCTGAGCTCTGGATGTGCTTTGCACCCAAACATTCCGGTGCTAGAAGCTCAGAACCCAGCGTAGAAAGGGCCTGAAAAGCGCTGGAGCCTTTGGGATGCAGGATCTGGTGAGAAGCGGTTTGGCTCTCGGGGTGCACCCTGGGAAGGATGGGTGCCTGTCTCCCACAGCAAGCCAGTCACCAGGAGAGGGCAGGGTGGGCACAGACTGACCTGACGGCCTGCCCAGGGCCCCATCACATCACGTGACCGCCCCACTGTGGGGCCGGTCTCCAGGAGTTTCCCATCAGCTGCTCAACCACGGGGCCAATCTTAGACTTTGAGCCTCCAAAAGCATGAAATCAATGAGCCTCTTGCCTTCAACACTACCCAAGCACAGGCGCTTTATTATAGTAACAGAAAAGGAACTGATCCGGGCTGCTTACGCAAGGAGAACCGAGTTCCCTGAACAAAGCCAGCCAGCTATACCGCCTGGGACGATAGGACCAGAAAGTCGCTGTTCACCACAAGGAAGCCAGCTGACTCCCTGGATGGTGGGCAGACAAGAAGAACACAGGAGCTGTGACATTCACGTGGCGCGCGTCGTGCCCTGAGTTCCCGCTACCACTGAGGCTGAGATGCAGACCTCGCAAGGCCAACACCAGAATTCACGCAGCAGGTTCTCACTAGAGCGGGGCTTGCAGGCAAGATTCACAGATCCCTGGGGAGGGTGTTCTGAGGCCGGAAACTCTAGCCTGAGGGTTCTGCTCATCAGGGACCATGGAAACTAGAGCGACCCAAAAGAGAAGTTAGTCTGGCTATTATTGACAGTGTGTGCAGGGATGTTTTCTAGACCCCAGAGACTGCAAGTACACATGAGCAGGATCTGACTGCCCAGAAACGCTGTGATGAGTGACAGGTGGGTGGAGCCCAAGGGCTGCAAACCCCTACTCCAGCCGTTAATGTGCTTTAAGGTCACCAGCACCAGGGAGAAGAGACCACTTTGGTGAGGTGACCTCATGCTGAGGCCTAAAGGCTCAGAAAGAAAAGGCCAGAGAGGCTCTGGGGGGGAGAGCAAGCAAATGCTACCCCTGCTCAGCTTACCCTGGAGAGGAGGAGGAGGCTCAGAGTGGCCAGGGCCTAGTGCGCAAGAAGGAAGGGGAGGCAGAAATGCAGGTGGAGCAGAGCAGAGGCCTTATGCCTAGAGCTCTAGAGAGGGACCAGAGGGCCTGAGCGCTGGGGGTGGGCTCTGCCCTGTGCTCTAAGCAGACCTGTCTGCAGTGTGGGAAATGGGAGGCAAGGGCTGGTGCAGGGGCAGCCACTGTGGCTTACACTGGTTTATGAGAAGCCACAGTGCCTGCAAGGGGCGACAGGGTCATCTATAGAGGTCTGATTGTCAGAGTGCTCTGGAAGTGACCCTGTGAGTCTCCTGGGGACCCCATGTGGGACATGAGGGTGAGCAAGAAAGTGGTCACAGGGCCGGGTCCATCTCTGTGAGCCCGGAGCTAGGAAGGCCCAGAGCTCTAGTCCTGCCACTAGAGCCCGGAGGGCGGCCGATGAGGGGCAGCCCTGCAAAGGGAGGGCTTCAATATCGGGGCCAGTGGAGGAGCCACTGAGGAGAACTCAAAGACACTTGAAGCTGTATGCATCAGCCTTCAGGGCCTGGGGGCCAGCGGGCCTGGGGACCAGCGGGCCTGGGGGCCAGCGGGCCTGGGGGCCAGTGAGCCTGGGGACCAGCGAGCCTGGGGACCAGCGGGCCTGGGGACCAGCGGGCCTGGGGGCCAGAGGCCTGGGGACTAGTGGGCCTGGGGACCAGAGGCCTGTCCATACCTGAGCTTTAGGAAGAAGAACTGTGGAAGAACATGCGGGCCCCCAAGGAGAGCGGGGCGTGCTTGCTGGACAAGGGGACTTGGGCTGCTCCACAGCCCAGCAGGAGCACTTGGTCCCCAGGTGAGCGCAGGAGAGAGAGAGCTGGGATTCCTGTGGTGGGCGCAGCTACCCGAAGCTAAGATCCTCCATGTCTTAGCACCAGCAAAAAATGCTCAGCTCAGGCACTTGCCAGAAAGGCCTTTGTCATTCCTGAGAGACAAGAGCTTCCACACTAGTCTACAAGGAAGTCCTGTGGAGCAATCCTTTCTCCAAAAGAAATGTGGAACTCCTCCAGGCGCAGAGGAATAAATGAATGGAGGGAAAAGTCAAGATCCAAATGCCAGACAAAGGCAGGTCCTGCAGGAGTTCTGCCAGCATGGGGGAAGACAAAAGGCGGGTGATGTGAGGATGGAAGAGCGAGCTGCTTAGGGTGGCTGCTTGCACCACGTACAGCAGGGAAAGCAGCCCCTTCCTGTAGCCTGTGCCCGGTGTGTCCAGGGGACGGAACTCCCTCAGTGAGGAGCCCTGGCATGTGGCACAGCCCGGCCCAGCACTCAGAGGTCCAGGTCTGAGTTATCCAGAAGATTCAAATGGAAGACCAGGATGTTGAAGATGGGACCGAGAAACATGGTTTCCCAGGGTGGGACTCGGTGCTGAGGAATGACGAGAGAAAAAGGCTGCCCAAGTGCTGTCGTCTGCTTCTGGAAGAAACCTTTGCCAGGCAGCTCCTCCGGATGCAGGCCCCGCCGAGCCTCACCCCGTCACCCACACCCAGGGCTAGCTGGGTGCACGCCCTCCATGCTGCCTGTGCTGGGGGACAGCTGGCTTGCCGCATGGTGGTTCCAGGACACCCTGGCAGGGAGGAAGCCCCACTTCTGACTGGATCGCATGCCTCCTCTGAGGGAGACATACGCACTGTGGTGTCGCCCAGACTCACTTCCCCAGGACAGGCTTTGAGCCTCCTCTGTGGGACAGTGTGTTCACCATAGTGCTCCTCAGTGAGGCAGGTAGCTCTGCCAGCTAGGCAGGCAGACTGGTGGGATTATTCTCATTTTTAGATGGGGAAACCCTGGAGTCTAGAAGAGTTGCCAAAACACCTGGCCACAGAGACGGTCTTTAATAGCTGGTTTGCAGAGGTCTGTGGACCGAAGGTGTGGTCCCCAGGCCAGGGCTGAGGAGTTGCATCTGCACAAGCTCCCAAGGGTGGCACATGCTGCCAGCTGCTGTCGGAGGGTGCATGGGCCCACAAGCACCCCCAGGTGCCAACACACCCCGAAGCGTGAGAGCCCAGCATGGTACGGACTTTGCTGCAGAGCATGAGGGCGACGGTGCGTGACCAGCTGCGCCCTCTCCCGCTGGGACTTCACTCTGACTTGAGAAGAAAGGCAGTGGCAATCAGCGCTATGGTTAGCAGTCAGCAGATAATAAGCTGCGGGGAAACCGCGAGGAAATGAGCGGAAGGCGGGGCTGCACCAAGGCGTGCTGAGGAATAGAGGCGTGGGCTCCTCAGACACAGATGAACCAGAGGACGGGGACGAGGCCCGGATTGTCACAGGGGCCACCTGGCTGGGGAGAGCCAGCATCCAGGATGCTGTGGCAGAAACCCACAGGGGAACCTAGAGAGCGAAAAGGAACTGTGGTTTTTTAAAATTTTCAAGAGAAATGTCATTATAAAACATTCAAGTGGCCTTAGGTTAGAGAGATGCCCATGTTAAAAAAAAAAAAATTCTACTAATACCCTAATTCTTAAACATCATCAGAAGTGCTTTAGCCAGAATAATATTTGGCTGTGACATTTCCTGAGGGCTTCTTCCAGGGCTAGTTTCACAGTGGAGGAGGGGCTGTTGGGTTAGTGGTTCTGTTTTCGCTTTTTTTTTTTTTTATTGGTCCTAGGAATCTAATTCAGAACCTGTCCTTACCAGATAGCCACTATGCCGCTGAACTATATACACAGCACTTAAATATTTTACCTTGTAAGATTCTTTTCCCCATAATTTTATTGAGAAACAAACAGCAATGAGACAGTTTCAAACCAAATCAGTAGGACAATTTCAATAATTAACACATTGCATACATTCTCCCTAGTGGTTAATTGCTGTACAAGATGCGGACATGATATCCTATTTACAAACACCATTAGATCATGTTTTCGCTTGTGTTCGTAGCACTTGACAGTGAACCCAGGACCTTGCACTGAGCTGCATCTCAGCCCTTCATTCAGATTTTGCGACAGGGTCCCAGTTGCTTAGTTGCCCAGGTTCTGCCAGAACTTGCAGTGCTCCTGCTTCAGCTTCCCAGTCCTGGGATTGCAAGTGCGGGGCCAGCACATGTGGCTGATTTGGTCATTTTGGGTTTTTGAGACGAAGCCTTGCTCTGGTACCCAGGCTTGAGGTCCAGCTCCAGGCTGGTGCACGTCTGCTGCCTCAGCCTCCCACGCAGCAGAGCCAGCAGCGCAGCCCGCCTAGCAGAGAGCATCTTCCCTAGCCGGGCTGTGCTAAGTTTTTCATATTCCTTGTCCTCCCCTCCCCCAAGTCCCCTATGGAGACCCTAGGAGGCTCAGGGAGGGGAAGTGGGCTGGGCACGCACAGAGGCAGTGCTTTGCTGAAATCCAGGCCACTGCCTGCATCCTGCAGGTGGACCCCAGAACCCACCAAAGCCACCAGTGGCCTGGCTCAATCCCAGTGCCATGTGTCACTGGGCCCGAAACACCTGACTGCTGGCACAGAGCCATGCTTCATATCCAGGAGGACTTCTCACTGTCCTCTCTTTATTACATTGCCTGTTTATCACATTTATTACAATTGTAAAAGCATTTCTTAAAATTACTGGGGTGCATATCACTGCCTAGTCCAGTAGGGGCTCAGAGCAGATTTGTTAAGTGAATGATTTAATTTTGCTTCTTAATACTGTAGTGATTTCAAAAGCCCCTTTAATATTATATGTGTAGAGACATATGCGCCCGTGTGGGGGGAATCCAGCAGTTGGGGCCAGCAAGATAGCTCAGCAGAATAAAGTGCCTGCTTAGGCAAGCTTAGGCAAGTGCAGGGACAGTGGTTCCATCCCTGGCACCACAGGCTGTGCCAGATCTGCCCCCGGGGCAGGCTGAGCTGGCTACAGAGTCTGGGTGTGGTGACGCATGCCTGTAATCCCAGCACTGGAGAGGCTGAAAACAGGAGGATCACCACGAGTCTGAGCTGTGTAGTGAGACCCTGTAACAACCAAATACATTTTTTTAAAAAAAGAAAGAAATCCAGCAATTACCAACCTACAGTATTTGTTTTGCCCAAACAAACTTAAGAAGCACAACACTTTCCTCCATTTAAACATTTTATTTCAAAAGGGGTCAAAATAGCACATTACCCATTGAGACCGTTACAGATAAAGTAAGGGTGTGGGGTTCCCGCTCAGGGGGAAGGAAACAAATGGAAAGAAGAAGAGGAGGCTCAGAAAAAGTTATACTCACAGGTAGCAATTACTTTTATGGGTTATGGGAAAGTTAACGTAGGCAGATATATCAGAAGCATAGAGAAAAAAGGGCAATTGGGGTCCTAGTAAGTAAAGGTAGCCATACTTCAGTGGTAAAATCTGACTGAGGAAGGATATCCATATGTTCTCCGGTTGGTGCTGACAGATTTGCGGGTGTTAGGGAATTTTAGGGAGCACTCGGGTGAGAGGCTTCTTCATTTTCAACTTCTGAGTATGTCAGGATTATGGAAACATTAGGAGCCCCGTCGGTCCACCCAGGTGCTTCCATAGAGAAGTGGAGAAGGCCTGAGAAAGGAGCCATGGCCACCCACAGCTGATGCTGTACCTGGGGTCCGATCCCGATGGCCCAGCCAGCACTTGTCCTTACAGAGGAAAACATCCATCTCCCTGCCCCAGAGCCTGGGGAGGCTAGGGCTCCCCAAGGCCAGCTTAGGGA
>NW_004524599.1:15435775-15476776 GCF_000260255.1 Octodon degus
GATGCAGGAGTGACAGAAACCCACTTCCTCCGCCCACGTGTCTGCATGCCAGATTCATTCTCTCGGAATACTGCTTTCTCAGCGCCCTGTGCGGCTTAGTCTCTGTGGCCTGATAACTGTGTACACAGGCAAGTTAGTAACTGGAATGGAGGAGGGAGATGACAGTGTCGATACAGCTACAGTCAAGGTTGTACATTGCAGGTGACTTCAACTTTGTCTGCTTACAATATGACTAGCAGAACTTCTAAATTTTCTTGACTATGATACACCCAGAGTTGGTTGCTCATAAAAAGGCCCGCTCCAAAGACATTTCAGGTGCAGAGTTTATCCACTTGACATGAGCCCAACTCAGCCGGAGAGTATTTGCTCAACCCATGACCATGACCGCCGCAGTACTTGCCTTGCGGAGGGAGGGACCACCAGTGCTAGCAGTAGCTCTTCTTTCCTCCCTGTATTTTCCTTATGAGTGAACAGTCTAGAATGGTAAAGTAAGGAGGATACACTTGTGTTCTATCCAGAGAATTGCCCAGGTGATATTTCAGCGAGTGGACGTAAGGTGATTCCCCAGAGGGCCGCCTGGAAGACATATTTGTCCATGCCGGAACCTCACATTGGATATTTTGGTATTGGAGACTGAACTCAGAGCCTTTGCATTAAACTACATCCCCAGCGGCTCTTTTATTTTTATTTTTGTTTTTGAGCCAGGTTCTCTCTGGGTCCCTAGGTTATCCAGGCAGGACTCACACTTGCAATCCTCCTGGCTCAGCTTCCCAAAGCGCTGGGTTTAGGGGCATGTACCACCACACCTAACTATAACTTGTTACAGTTGTTTTAAATATGAAGGGACAATGATCAACCTTACAGTTTCCAGAAAAGATCGTGGTACTGAGTTTTCACTACTGGTGCTACTGAACAGTTCTGCAAGTGACAGGGAGGGCGTGGCATAAGGCAGGCCTGTGAGCTGTGACTCCGACAGGCCTGCGGCCCCACGGTCCCTACTCTGGGAGAGATGATGGGATGGGAACGCGTGGACGCAGCCACCCGCTGCTGTCAAACCCCAGCCACAGCTGAGGCAGCCCTGAGGAGAGTCGGGATGCTTATTAGGCCTGGTGCTCGCCCCCAGCTTGGGTAAATGAAGCGGTGTGTTATTACAAAAACCTGAGGAAATGTTTCTCTTCAGGCTTGCTCTAACCTCAGTGACGTGAGACCATTAGGAAAAGCTTTCCACGCAGGAAGCTACCCATCGAAGTCCGGAGGCCTCACACCTGGTGGCAGCTACCCTGGGTGGGGTCTCGCTAACATCCACTGCTCCTGTGCGGTGAGCCACACTGTAAACGTGGCGTGAGGTCCCAGTGTCCAGGCTCCAGCTTCACTCCACATTGGGCTCCTGAGGGGAGGGCGTCGGCCCCTTGGGGTTCAGCTCCTGGCTGTACCCAGGGCTGGGCCCAGTTGCCACGGGAGACTGCATCTGACACCTGCATCTGCAGGTGACACCTGCGGACCTCACTGTGGTTGGCCTGGTGAGCAACTACAGGGCCACCCCTCATAATGGCACCAGGCTCCACTGCATTGTGCCAGTGGGATGCTCAGGTGGCCAGAGTGTGTGGAGGAGGGGGCATCTGTGTGTCCCCGCAGTGACTGCTGGGGGCCTTGCTTCCCTCCGGAGGTGCGGTCCTCAGCCTCTGGTGTTTGTGCCTGCACCTTCTCCCCTGGAATGCACTGGCCCAAGTCTGCCCCGAGCATTTTGCCGTGCAGCGAGTCTGTGTGTGCATGAGCAGCGGTGAAGCCTCTGTGCTGTCAGTCAGAGACCCCTTTTGCTTAGCTCCAGGCTATAGGCTTTTTTTAAAGATTAACTGAAGCTGCAGGGTAAGGGACCCACCAAACCTTGCAGTGCATTCCCTCAGGTTTTATGCTCCAAGTGCATGCTGGGAAGGATGTGGTTCTGAGGGGTCACTGACCCACAGGGTCCTTGGCTCACACGTGGGAAGTTACCGTGCTTTTACCCAGGACCTCAGGATGTGTGCAGGTTGGGGGCGGGGTCAGCGCAGCGCAGTGGGCAGATGCATGCTGCTTCTCAGGGAAGGGCAGTTCTGCATGCAGGATGCATTCTCACGCAGCATGGGGACAGCATGACTAACAGGGGCAGCTCCTGGAGTTGTGCGTGCGGGTGCCCTGAAAAGTGACAGCTGACGAATGAGCTCCAGGGAGACAGAAGACAGGAGCGGCTTAGGGTCAGCTGAGTAGGCAAGAGAGCCAGAAGCCTTCTGTCTCCTCATGCATAACATGAAGTGTACCTCTTGGATCATTTCCCAGAGCCCACCCCAGTGGCCACGTTCACGGCATGTGGTCATCAGCCCCATCCGTTTCCTGAACATTGTCATCCTGTGGAGCTGAGACTGCACCCACTTTCTAAACCCAGCCCTGGCCACCACCTTCTCTCTGTCCTGTGGAGCTGCGTCCTCTGTCTGTCATTTCTATCCCTGGCTTATTTCACTCAGCATACGGTCTCAAGGGGTTCCATGTGGTAGCATGTTTTAGTTACTCAGTTTGTTGGTCTTATTGTTTTACCAGGAATCAAACTCAGGACCTTGTGCTTGCTAGGCAAGCGCTGTGCCACTCAGCTATATCCCCAGCCCTTGTAGTACATTTTAATCCATTGTCTGTTGCTATGACAAAATACCTGAGTGCAGGCCATTTACAAAGAGTGGAGGTTCATTGAGCTCCTAGTTCGGGAGGCTGAGAAGCCCTACAACATGATTGGCATCCAGCAAATGTTTCCAGGCTGTGTGATAATGTGGCAGAGGGCACCACATTGTGAGTCAGAACTGTTCTTACAGAGCCACCAGTCCCTTTGTAGAAGTCCCACTCTTCAGACTATATTGTATTACTAAGGATGACCCAAATGCCACTCCTGCAAGCAGCACATGCTTCTAAGGACTAAGTTTCTAACACATGAGATCTGGAGACACATTCAAGCTGTGGCACTGCATGTGTCAAAATTTCCTTCCTTTCCAAGGCAGATTGCTTTCCATTGTGTACCCCTGCTGCAGCCCGCTGATCTGTGTGCACACTGACAGAGTCTGCAGTGTTGTGATCTTCTAGGTAGCGAATGGCTTGGTCTGTGATGTGCTTCACTGAGAAGTGCACAGCTAAACTCACTGGTGCATCTCCTCAGTGTAGCTCACCAGCGACCGCCCGCCTCTTGGCTGGGATGGTGACCTTCGGGCAGCTGTGTGGCCCACACCCCACACCACTCTCCAGCGGGCACCCGGCCTGCCCGTGCTCCCCATGCGCCTCGGGCTTCGCCTCGCCCAGTTCTGACTGGCGCTGAGCACCCCCCAGGGCTGCGAGGCTGTCATCAGACACACAGGTGTTTCTCACAGCCGCGGGGTTCCAAGAAGAGATGGCGAAAGGCTGAGCTCACCCGCATCTCAGTCCGCTCAGTCTCCGTGGGGCTGGGCCAGCACAGGGACTGTCAGCGGGCTCGAGAGAAAGGCCTTGGGGTTCTGGCACTGGACATCTGCGCTGTGGACCACCAAGCGAGGCATCCAGAACACACTTCTAAAACAGGCCCAGGACCTGCCCATCTGTCACTTGGCACAAGAGGCCCTTAGAAGTGTTTTCCTCAGGAGCAAAAGAGCTCCTGCCTCCAGTGCCCGAGGAGCTCTGCTGGGACAAGAGGGCTGGAAAAGGTGCTCAGTGTGTGGGGTCCACGCCCAACCTGAACGTGTCAGGGAGCAGTGGCCGCGGGATGTGGCCCTTCCATGTCCTGTCTGCTCATCCTGCTCACAGTCATCAGCGAACATCTGCAGTGGGACCCACCACATCAGGGAGCAGCTGAGTCCTCACGCTCTGTGCTGCCGGATGGGCACCATACGTGTGTTCTCAGGGCATCCGGGCTTTCTCTTCTCTGGGGGTCTCAGACACACCCAGTCTAGCAGTGTCTCCCCAGCTCCTGCCCGGTCCCAGGTGACCTTGCTCCAGGGGGCGGCCTAATTCCCCACTCGGCATCCAGCAAGGTTCCTGCGCTTGCTGTGCCATCTTCCCAGTGACGTGTCTGCAGGCAAGATGTGCTCACGTCCTTCCTGCAGAGCCCTCCAGACTCATGAACCCCCGGCCTGGAGCAGTTGCTCTCGGAGCAGTCACTTGCCAGATGGGAAGGGCGAGATCTCCTCAGCCTGACTCTCTCCAAAGTCAGACCGCCGAGCTCAGCCCAGCCCTGCCGTTCCGAGCTGTGCGACTCTAGGCAGTGTCCTGTGCCTTAGCAGCAGCAGCAGCCCCGCGAAGGAAAGAGCTAAGCACGACCAGCCTGGAACTTCCTCCCCTGCCCCCCTTGGAGGCAGAAGCACTTGCCCGCTAACAGATGTCCTTCTCCCCTTGCTGGGGCTGTCTCCTCACCTCATGCAAGTGTTGTAATGGGACAGAGGGAGACCTGATAAAGCTCAACAAAAAGTGCTGCTGCCAGGCCACCGCCACTCCTGGCAACCAGCAGAGAAGCCACCTACCCAGAGAGCCACTGTCCTCCACTGCTCATCCCCTCTGATGGCTTCAGAAGTCCCTGCAAGGTCACCTTGTAGCATGCATGTGCGAGGGTGCACCAGACACACGTGACCTTCAGTGACCCCGTGCTTTCTATTTTTGGGTGGAAAATGATTGATTTCTCTGAGTTTCAGCCATGTTCCTCTCAGGTTCTGGGCTACTAGGTGGCTTTTTAATTTGCACAGTGCTTCTACAAAATACCTGGCAGGAGAGACTTCACCACATTCCCGTACTGGGGTCCCAGTGTGCATCATCCAAACTAACCCAGGCTCTCTGGATGCTTGGAGGCTGGCCGTTCAATGAGTCCCGTATGACTCTGCAGTGAATTTAAATCTATGGAGCGCACCATAAAACTTACAGGTTCCATGCCCTGTGGACACACTGCTTCCTGGAAGCCCGAGGCAGCTGACTGGGACAGCATTTCCCAAACACCAGCTGTTGGGGGCCCATCCAGAACAGAACTCGTGGTTGCTTGCCACTCAGCCAGGCTCGCCAGGGCTCAGTGTGCACACTGAGCATCAGAGTCATCAGAGTTCAAGCCCCTACTCTGCCCTTCAAATGCTCTGTGGCCCTGAGGAGCACAGATGGGCTCTTTGCCTGAGTTGTCCCATCTGTAAAGTGGGATGGTAACAGTCCAGCGCCTAATGAACCTGACATGGCAGACCAGTAGGACAGCAGCTGGCAATCACTCAGTAGTCGTGGGCAGGGTGCTTGTGGCTGTCATCACTGGGACAGTTGAGTGGCTTTGCCTGGCAGAGGTAGACTCTCACTCTGACCCGAGGCTACCCATCAGACTCTGTGAGGCCTGTGATCTTTGCAATCCACACCAGCCTCTCCCCTCCTCACCTCTTCTCATCCTGGACCCCGTGTGCTGCTGGGCAGCTTGCAGCCTGGCAAACACAACACTCTGCCCTCCAGGTCCTGACACACCTTGCACTGTGCTGGGCTACAACAACACCTGTTCATCTCCCTAACAGCCCCAAAGAAGGTGCTGCCCCCATGACAGCCCTGGGCCACCCTCCTCCACTCCCCACCTCTTCCCATGCTTCAAAACCTTCTGTCCAAGTCCCAGGGTGCACCTGTGCTTGGCCTTGTTTCTCTTCAGTGGTCTCCTCTGTCGAGTCATGGTCCAAAGTGCCCACCAGAGGTGGATTCACAGAAAGTGCTAAGCGCACACAGGAAAGGCGCCAGCCAGTGCAGTGGGGACACGCCGCTTCCGCCATGAGGGCTGCCTGCCTCTGAAGGTGGGCTTTCTGAAGCCTGTGCCTCAAGCTGTACAATTCTCAGACCTCTGCTAGAAAAGAACTTGTGCATGATCACTTCTCACTGGGACTTGTGGTCACTGTTGTCAGGGTCAGCCATCCATTCTGTTGTCTTTAGAGCTGGCTCGGTGGCAACAAGGACATGCTGGAGAGTGAACGGCCACTCAGAATCAAGCAGCACTGAAGTCAACCCAGGCACCCTGGGCCCTTGAGAGGCCTCCTTCCCAGAGCTTCTGCCCCTACCTGCACCTCTGCACCCTGGGGAGGAAAAGGAGCCTCCTCTTGGAGGTCCCAGGCTGGGTGCCACAGCCCTGCGTCCGTGTCAGCCTGGGGAATTCCGGTGCCAACAACAGTGTGCACCATGCAGAGCAGCATCAGTGCAAAGATGACCAGTGCTCTTCGAATTCCTGTCACCCTGCGGCGTCCCCCTCATCCTGCCCAGGGCCCAAAGCTGCGTGGGGGGGGAGGGGCTCAGCTCCGCAGTGCTCACTGCTCCGTGTGTACAGCTTGAGGGACAGTGGAGGCTCGGGACTTGTCAAGCTGGGGCTGGTGACAGTGCATCTTGTGGCGGCGACTGCCCCTCCCTGTCTGCTCCAGGCCCGGGGCTTGAGGGTGGGCTGCAGCCTCCCCCGCGAGGTATTTATGACCTTCACATTCCAGAATCCACTCCCTGCCACGGAAGTAGTACCCGTAAGCATGTGATGCAAATCATGTTCAATTGTTTTAAGAGGACACACCAGCCAGGTGTTGTACATCATGTTTTAATGCTTCGGAAACCACCTGCAAAGTGATTCGTGCTGTCGCCCGACGTGCTCTCCCACTGAGGAAGGGAGAGGCCAGCGGAAACCACGACACATTCAGAATCCAATCACGGATGTAGCTGAAATGCTGCAGAAATTTTGAAGTCTTATTAAATGCATATGTTTAAATTGCACCTTAGTGATGCATATGTCCCCCTCAAGAAAATTTTTAAAGACACTAAATTCAAATATATCAGAAAGACAGAAATAACATAGATGAGAATTTATAGGTGGCTGACATTTTGGTTAGGTTATTTCATTAGGCAGATGAGATTTGATACAGTGTATATACCAATTCTCACACAAGGAATGTACTTACTATCATCACAAAAACATATACTAATAAAAAGTGAGATAAAAATGCTAAATTCTAATTATCTGTAACACTGATGTGTTCTATGTATTCCTGTCAGTTTGAGTTACGTTATTCAAATAATTTCAATAGAGGCCAGTAAAATGCTGTTCTGGTTATGGAAAGAGAAAAGTCAGCCTGTAACTTCAAACTTTCATTACTGCATCTCCTCCACGTGGGAGCCAGTGGGAGCGCGCGCTGTCCCTCCTCCGCCCGCCGCCCGCCACTGCATTCACTGCCTGCGAGTGGCAGCTGGCGGGCTGGCCCAGCAGCTTCTTGCTGATGCTCCCTATGACTTCCTGAAGGTGACACAACTGGGGTGAATGAATGGACAAGAACCAGGACGTGAGGGCCGGGCAGGCTGGGGCTGCCCGGCTCTGCTCAGGCCTGCTCTCTGCCTCTCCCTGTCCTAGGAGTCTTAGGGCAGAGCCGCGGCCCCCTCCAACTGGGCTACAGCCAGGGCCTCCACCCCCGAGTCTAAAATGCCGTGTGGGTTTTCACAGAAGACTGTGCCGACCCCTGCTCCAAATAGCCTCACCGTTCTTTGACTTTCTCATAAATGTCATACACATGGGTTTACAAAATAAACTCGTCCTAAAAGGCTAGGTTTCTTCTCCTCCTACTGGAGCTCCTTACAAGATTTCATCTTTAAAAATTAACAGAAGGCTACATTGCTGATAACCATTTGTGGCGCTGTGTCAGGGTGAAATGACTCTCACCAGCAGAATGGAAATGATTTGAGAGGAAGCGTGAGCGGGCGCTTTCAAGTGTGCAAAAGCTGAAAGGAGCTGCTGGGTAGACTGCGTTAGTGGTAATTTTAGCTCTCAACTGTATTCTATTAATGTTTGTGCTTGGTGGCAAAACACAGCCAAAGCAGCAGCCTACGAGGAGTTGCTTTTCGTGGTGCAGAAATCTGCAGAGTGTGGGGCCGGGGTGAAGCTCAGGGCAAGGCGCATGTGTGGTATGTGCAAGGGCCTGGGGTCCGACCCCGCTCTAGGAAAATATTTTTAAGAAACAAGCCATGGTTGTTTGGAAAGCGATACACTGATTCCTTGACATGGTCGCTAGAATGTTGCTCATCCCAGCTGCATTTTTCCAGTCTCACTCTTCACACTTTCTCAGAGGAAGCTGCAGACATTTCAGCGCCCATGGCTCCATCTCCCTGCTTGGACCGCGAGTGTGTGGCCCGCGGGCGGGAGCCCACAGCCAGCCCTGCTCCAGGGGCCTGCCGGCCAGAAGGCACTCAGCGACTCCCTACCTGTCGTTGCAGGATATTCCCTGAGTCCCTTCGGTGGCTGATGGCGACCCAGCAGTTTGAGGCCGCAAAGAAGCTGGTCCTGCACTTCACGCAGAAGAACTGCATAAGCCCAGAGAGCGACATCAAGGGCGTGATGCCGGGTGAGTGCCGCATCCGGCCCCACGGGCTGTCAGCTGCTTGTAACCTGCCGGTCCAGGAAGGGCAACCTCGGCCACTCATGGCCAGGACTAAGTGGGAGCTGAAGTGCTCTCTTCTGAGCGCTGGTTCCCTTCACGGTCTCATGCCGCACGCACTGCTCAGCCACGTCTAGAGGTGAGGTCTGAGCCTAGCACACAGCTGGTCCCCCCAAGGGGATTGGTGCGGGGCTGGGCACCTCCCAGAGTCCGGGCTCAGGCATCCATGAACCCCACAACCCCTTCCCCCAAGCATGACCAGCAGAGAGCTGCCAAGGTCTATTTCCAGCCCTGACCTATTTGCTAGGCAATGGAAGGATGGGAAGAGTGAGCTGTTATACAATGCTTTGGATCTGCAGATTTCTAAGGGATTGGGCACTGCCACAGTCTAGGTGGGGCTCCTAAACTGGAGATCCTGGAATGGCACTGGAGGGTGTTCTGGTTCAGACTGCAGAGCCCCTGGCCAGCACCCGAGATGCTGACCTGGGAGATCTGGGTGAGCCCTGAGGGCTCGGAGGTGTGCAAAGCACAGAAGAGAAGAGGTTCCGGTATGAGTGCTGTGCAGATCTGCTGCCCTGGCAGCCGCAGGCTCTGCCCCATCCTGACCTTCAGCTCTGGTGTACCATGTTGTAAAATTCCTGGGACACTGACTCACACCCTTGTCTGAGTACGCACTTTCCCCAACAGTCAGAAGTCCTTGTGCTGATCATTTGTTGACTCAGTTAACGATGCTTCCTGGGCACCAAGGTGTATCAGCCACCATTCTAGTGCAGAGAAGGAGGGGGACCAGCCTTGCCTGGGGCAGGGAGCACAGAGGCAGGGGTCAGTGGGGGGACACCAGCAGAGCAACAGAAGGGGTGGCGAGTGACTGAGGTCAGGAGAGCTGAGGGCCTGGCCCCAAGCTCCAAGACAAAGGGACTTGAGCCAAGCAGGGCGAGGAGCCCACAGAAATTGGATCAGAAGCCCGTGATGCCCAGTCAGGCTTCTCACCAGACCTCAGTCGGGAACCCACAGAGACCTGCAGCCCTACGAGGCTCTGCCACACACATGGTCCCACAGCAGTCAGGCGAGGGTTCTGGCTTCCAGGGGTTCAATGCTGCGCCTTCAGGCCCCTGTCCCCTTGAGCCCAGGCTGCCTGTGTGGTGTGGCATGACAGTCTGCTTCTACAGGCCTGGCAAATGTTACCTCATATTTAATACTAAATACTATATACAAGTTAACCTATTTCTTTACAGCCATTCTCTAGGGAGATGCTACAATGATCCCCATTTGCAGATCTGGAACCTGAGGTGCCTACAGCCTAAGTGGTCTTGGGGGGGGGGGGAGTGGCTTCCATTAGCAGCTCTGAGAAATGAGGGTGACCTCGGAGAAGTGCCTAGAAGGGAAAGACTATTGTGTGGAGGTTTCTCCTGGGGCCCGGGGCTTTCCCGAGCTTCCGCGTCCCCTTCTGAGCAAGTTCTTGTCCTGCAATGCCCTCTTCTCAAGCCTTTCAGTAATCAAATCACCACGCTCCCTGCCTCTCGGGTGAAATACCATGTGGTGAAGCTTGTTTGCTCAATCCTAATTACACGGGACCCTTGCCCTCCTGCTTTGGAGAAGGGAAGCAAGTCGTTGGTCAGTATGCCTGCTTGCCTGCTGCTTCTAGGTTTTGCTCGTTCATGTGTTTGGCCCAGATTCCTTGGAGAGAAGGTTAGGCCTAGGGTGGCTGGCCAGTGACTTAACAAAGAGGGGAGAAATGTCGCCCCCTCCTGGAAGCTGATCTCACTTCTGCCTCTTGCTCTGTCACCTTGATGGTAGAGGAATTAATGACAGACCTGCCCTTCCCCCTCAGAACTGAGTTCCCATCCCTTCCCCTCCCCCAGTCCTCTCCTGGTCTACTCAGCCCCCACCCCCAATGGCCCCTGCTCTTCCCTTCCCCTCAGCTGTCCCTCCTTCTGCAGCCAGAACAGACACCATCTGATCCCATAGACCCCTCTTAGGGACCTCCAGTGGGATGAATCTCCACATCGCCATATGGTGGAGGAGGCCCTGCCAACCTCCCCTAACCCCAGAGGCCCACCCAGGTCTGCTCCCACTCCTCTCCCTGCGGCATCCACCCCAGGAAGTCCCGCCCTCTCTGACTCCCTCTGACTCCCACCTTGACCAGCTCCTGGGGGCTCAGTCCACCTCAGTCTTACACTGTCACAGCTGTCCCCTCACCCCGACTCCCCACCCCTTGTAGGACTCCTTGTCAGTGTGTCCTGACCTAGGGTTTATGCCCAAGGAAAACCTGATCTTCCCAAATGTCCCACATCCATCCCTCTTCTAAAGCTAGCTCCAGTTTGCCTCTGAGCCCCTGTGATGTTCTGGGTGGCGTGAGCCGCCATATTGCTTTAGGCTCTTGGAAGTGTGTCTGGGTGTCATCCTCACAGTGTCCCGTGACACACCTGTACAGCAGCACTCCTGCCTGGTCACACTGCCCAGGATTTTGATCTTTTATAGTACCATGGAGTCTTGCTGCTTCCAAATGTGGCTGTGTCAGCTGCGGCCCACTGCAGGCAGAAACCCTGGGATAAGAGCCCGGTACTGCCTGGCGTCACAGCCTCTAGGGGAGGGGCTCTCCCTACTTATCAGATGGGGGAGACCCCACGGGGGTGCAAGTGGAGGACCCCCCAATAGAAGCGCCATCCCAGGGACAGACACACTGCCGTTCTTGGGGACTGCCAGAGCCCTCAAAGAGGAACCCTCATGAGAAAGCAAGCCTACCTCCAATGCCAGGATGCAAGGTTAGGGTCCATGTGGCCCAAGCCACCCTCTCGAAGCCCACATGCGGTCCCCTGCCTGGGGAGCTGAGAGGAACAGGATCAGCCACCCCGGTGTCCTGGCACTCACCAAGATGAGGCAGACTTGAGCCAAGGCCCGGGGTGCTGACCCCTCTGGCGCGTGACTTGCACGCCTGAGGGCCCTGAGCTGGGTCGAGGAGTGGGCCAGCACCGGGGAACCTGTGCGTCCAGAGACAGTGTGGAGATCCCCAGCGCTGGGCCCTCAGGCGTGCAGCTGTGGGCAGCCCTTGCAACTCTGCCAGCCGAGCTGACTCGTGATATAACCCATAATAAAACGAGGAGGGCAAACCTAACCAAAGACCAGATGCCGCCATTCCAGTCCATGCTGGAGGGGCAAGAGACAGCAGCGCCTTCTCCGTTTCTAACCAGAAGTGGCCCCCAGAGCCACTGTCCCACTGCACCAGCCGAGCATCGTCCTGACTGTGGCCATACGGCAGCGCCTCTAATTTATAAACCACACTTCTCCTAGGTGCAGGCATGTAGGGAAGCAGAGCCGTGCAGGGCTCGGGCCACCAGGGCTTCGGGCGCCTGCTGCTGTCCGTGCTCTGGACTCAGGCGGGACCTCGGTGTGTGTCCTGAGCCAGGCCCCGCATGTGCTTGTGGACAACATATGGAAGGTGTCACCGTGCCTGAGCCTTGCTCCCGCCAGTGCCACACCTCCTGGCGGCTCACCGTAGGGTTCAGGAGGTGGAGGTGGCCCCGCAGAGGAAAATGAGGATGGGGAAGCCGCTGCCACTGCCACATAAGACAGGAAAAGGTGCGCGGTAAGAGACCAACGATAGCTAATAGCAAATAGAGCAGTTTAATAGCGCCTCATGGTGAAAGTCATGCAGAACGCATCAATTCTAGAATTTTCCATTTAGTATTTTCAGGTCACAGTTGACCTCAGTAACTGGGGGACAGAAACTGCCCTCCCAAGAGACTCCCAGGGACATAGAGCCAGCAGGCCAGGTCGTCCCCGTGGGCACTGACCACGAGAAGCTGGAGAAGGCAGGGGTCCTGGGCTGGCCACAGTCAGCTGATCCAGGTTAAATAGGTGTTGCTTACACTTTCTCTTATTTATTTATTTATTTATTTATTTATTTATTTATTTATTTGGTACGAGGTCTTGCTGTGCAGCTCAGACTCACAGTAATCCTCCTATGTCAGCCTCCCCAGCACTAGGATTACAGGCCTGCGCCACCACACCCAGTTTCGGTGGCCAACAAGGCGCAGCAGGGGTTCCAGGGCCAGCACAGCATGCAGTAGCAGGGATTGAACTTGCAAGCTTGCACTTGCCAGGCCAGCACTTAGACTGCTGAGCTAGCTCTCCAGCCCTGGGCAGTCGTTAAGAGCAGTGTCCCAAAGGACTGTCCAGGTGCCTGGAGCCACTCTGTCCATGTCCACATGCGAGGACTTGGGGAAAGTGCCCAGTTCCCACCAGATAAAGAGAGAGACATAATGGCCTCTTGGACCCAGGCACCTCAGGGGGCCTCCTCTGATGAGGCTGCTGAGAACACACAGCCTGTGGATTCAGGCCCCAGAAGGCCCAGCGAGAGCTGCAGAAGTTTTATGTTTCCTGATGGGCGGGTAATGGGAGGAACAGAGACCCTGACAAAATATCAATTGCCCTGGAAAGGTTAATTTAATTCCATTTAGAAGCATGTGGTTACCTCTGTAGACTACAGTCCATTCTTAGACTGGGCTCCAGGGTTTAATGTTATTTAAAAAATAATTCAGGTCATAATGTAGTTGCTGCAGGTTTAACGTGGTATTTCATACACGTTAACGCATCGCCGGGCAAGCACGGGCCACATAAAACAAAGCAGCAGCATTAAGCTTATACAAAGGCACTAAAGGGCACTTACCTCTCCGCCTTCTCGGAAGGTGTGGTGTCGCAGGTGATCTCTGGTGAGCTCACTGGCAGCGAAGGCCCCAGCTCGCTAATCTCAGGATGCTCCTCGTCCTACTCCTAGGCTCTTTAGAGACACAGCCATGCTCCACAGCGTGGTGCGGCCCGCCACGGGCCACATACACTGCTGTGGGCCCATCAAATTTTAATGGAGCAAAAATTTTTCTAAACATCATAGTTGTCATGGGGTCACAGTGTGACACATGTCTCATCTTTGCAATGAAGCTGGGGACAACACACCTACTTCCCTGCCAGTCAAAGGCAAGGTGAACTCCACGATTTCGTGCCAGCCATGGTACCTGATAATAAAAGGCTGTGCTGCTGTTTCCCCACTCACTGTATTATACTTGTATTACTGTTTTAGAATGACCTCCTTATTAAAAAGAAAAGGTTGGCTATAAAGTCGCAGTTCATCCCTTATGTCTTCTCTCAGTCACCCTGGGACCTCTCAGACCACCCAGGCTTGTGTAGGACACTATGACGTTCACACGATGATGCAGTTCCCACACTGCATCCAGCAGCACTGTCATCAGCTGACTAAGGAGTGCATTTACTGCTTCACTGTTCAGAAAATGCTCCCAGGAGTCGGATACAGCTGTTTCTGCTGAGGGCAGTGACCTGGCAGGAGGCCTGGGGAGCGGAGAATGTCAGGGGATGGACAGCTGAATCCTAGCTGTTGTGGCTTACACACAGACCCGAACCTCTATGCCTAAAAATGGGAAGACCATTCGTGGTCTTCCTCTGCTGGAAGAGGGGTTTTCCCTCTGCCTTCAACTCTGAGTGACAGTGCAAGACTAAGCAATTGTTTAAGTAAATTCCTCCAACCCTATTTTAAGCAACATATTCCTTCTTCAAACTATGAGGAATGAGGTTTGTGACAGATGCAACAAGAGAGGAGAGCTGTGGTTGGGCCTTCCTGGGGTGGAAGTGGCCCTAGGAAGTAGCAGTGTGGGGCTCCCTGGTGATATTTCAGGGTACACACTCCAGGAGAGCAGGAGGCTCTCTCCAAGACAGCAACATTCACCCCAGACAGCTGTGACACACTGGTTCGAGGATCCCCAACATCCGCTGATACTCAAGGCCTAGTATCAGACGGCATTGTGCTTGCCTAGAAGCTGCCCATGGTCCTGTGCGCTTGAGTCACTGCTAGGTGGTGTGTTAGGCCTGATACCATGCAACGCCACATAGATGGCTGTCACACATCACTGTTAGGGAATCGTGATGAGATAAAGCCTGTGTGTGCTCAGTACAGATGCCATTTTTTCCCAGGTATTTCATTCCCTGCTTGGTGAAATCTAGAGCACAAATCCTATAGATGCAGAGGGCAGACTCTATAAGCCGCAAGCCCTAAAGCTTTCCTTGGTAGATATAGGCTGTCCATCTCCACGGACACATTTTTTATTTCTAACATATTTCCCCATAGACACTGCCAGGGACCTGACATTATCAGGGCAGGGTTATCAGCAGCGGCCAGCAGTGGTGGAACCACAGCTAGCCAAGCTCCAGGGAGCTGCTGCCGCTGGTCTCCCACTAGTGAGCTGCTCAGAATCCTGTCCAGACACAGGCAGCCTCTGCTATCCCCGTGGCCTCTGGTCTGAAACAGCTGCCTGACCCTGACAGTGCTGAGGACCTGTGAAGGCTCCGTGTCCTCTCCGCAACTCCACAGGGACACACACAGCTGCCCTCCACAGGCACAGAAGGCCAACGCGGGGGTGCTGCAGCTCAGGGTGTGCCGTAGGCTGCGCCCAGAGGCTGAGGCCTTTGCCTGTTCAGAGCATCCGAGTCAACTGTCCCATGCACTCCCACACAGCCGCCAGCTCCTGGCCTGGCACCGTGACGCAGCCAGGACAGCTGTGGAGGGCGTCTCTGTCTTATGGCTGTGCAGCCAGACGCATCCCTCTGAGGGAAGCATCTTGCTTAGCTCCAGTGTGCTTTGCTTTGTGCTATCAGTGCTGGGGAGGAACCTGGGGCCTCCTGTGGGCCAGACACCTGTTCTGTCACTGAGCTACACACCTGGCCCCAGCCCCAAACACTCCGGGCTACTGGTGATAACACATACTTGTGCATGTGTACACTTTGGTGTGTGTACGCACACATATATGCACACATACACACATATCCATGTATTTATTTGCCTCTCAAAGATCCAAGTGTTTCAAAGGTGAACAAAAGTAGCCCTGGTTGGGCCTGCACCCACACGTGGCCTGCTGCTCTCTGAGCCCAGGTGGCCCACATGTGTGGGTTCCGCTGTCCGCCCCTTCTGCCCAGGGCCGGATACCTGTGTGCATTACTGGGGCACCATGATCTGAGACCATGGGTTTATCTGTGCATAGGCTGCCTGGCTCTGTAATGAGGTGTGTGGTGGAAGCTCACACCACGTGTGTGTGCTCTGGGGCCCAGCCAGGCTCCTTGGGAAACTGAAGGGAGTCTTGAGTCCCGGCGGCCTCGGCCCTCACCCTGCATCGAGGGAAAGCAAGGCTTTTTCCGCACCACCCAGCCTCACGCTCTGTCTCTTGCAGAGCTAGAGAAGGAGCTGTCCCGGAGGCCCAAGAAGGTGTGCATCGTGAAGGTGGTGGGGACCCGGAACTTGTGGAAGAACATCGTGGTCCTGTGTGTGAACTCGTGAGTCCCGGGACACCATCACCAAGCTGCGGCCTCCTCCCCACCCAAGCTGGATGTTCTCCGGCTTGCTGGCTGGCTGGGAAAGGAAACAGGGAATGTGGCACTGCCTATGGTAGTCACCTGTCCGTGGGCAGAAGGGAACATGGCTTGAAGAGGTCCACTGCCAGGAAGCCTTGTGTCCCGAGCAGGACTGGGGCTCCCCAGACGCCTTGGGAAGGACAAAGGCAGCATCTGCGCTCTCTCCCTGTGGCCCAACCTGGTCCGAGGTCTCCACACAGGGGCAGCTGCAGAGTGGGCGGTCCCCGGACCCCGAGCACATGCCCAGATGCCCCCCCTTGCTGCTCATGCCCACCTCCTGCACTCACGCTTTCTTGGCAGTGCCTATCCCAGGCCTCATGTGACCCTGGAAGGTCCGTCCTGTCTCTCCTCACAGATCAGTGACAATGCCTTCCTGGCTGCACGAGGCAGACCCTCTTTCAAGGTCAGCATCATCTGGGGTGGTTAGCTTTCAGGGGACAGAGGTCCTCTAAGGGAAAGGCTACGCGCTTGCTTGTGGAAGGTCTCAGAACCACCTTCAGGTAGAGAGAGGCCTAGGGTCAGGACCTCTGCTCCCTCTCAGCTCTTTTCATCAGTCTCCATTTTAACCAGTTCTTGCCATTGGGTCTCCGGATTAAATTCATTTGCGTTGGATATGAAAGGTCTCACTGCCAAACAACACGAGAGCAAAGACCCAGTCACCTCCTGGTCTCTCCACCCTGTGCTGAGGCCAGGCCAGTCCTCAGGTCCCGCCTCCCTGCCCAGCATGGCCCTGGGCATGGTCAGCCAGCTGCTGGCCAGTCTCAGGAGGTTGCTGGCCTGACTGGTGGTGCCATCAGGAATGGAATGACTTCTCCAACTTTGAGTAAAAAAAACCCTAGCATTGACACTTCCTTCTAGTGACCCTGAGAGAGGAGAGGGAACGAGGGAATCAATCTCCCTCGCTTTGTTATCATAAAATTACCTGCTATGGTCAGAGTACTTCATCTCTCCCAGAATAAAAAGGTAGACAATCCTGAGAGCTCAGCAGGCCAGGAAGAAAAGAAATTCGTGCAGGATCCCAGAAAACTAACCAAGTTGGCTCCATTGCTGGGATAAAATGCTGCTTAGAGGAGCTGGGTCCTCCTGAAGGCTCTGCCTGGGGTTTCTCATGGCAGGGGCAGGGGCTGCTGCAGTTGACCTTGATTCATGCTCAAGGTCGGATGAAAAGCCCTTGGATCTCTGCACAGCACAAGAGGATGTTTGGGAGATGGAGGCACTTTGAGCTCTGGTTGGACGCTGAGGGCTGGTGGTGAATGGGCTCTGGGGTGGGGCATGGGCAGGCCACAGCCAGCACATCCCAGAGGGTCTGGCAGAGCCCTGCATCACCTGCCACCCTGGCGTGCTCTGCCTCATCTCCGTTCCTGTTTTCAGCGTAGCTGTGTACATGGCACCTACAACTCTGGTCTCCCCCCAGGGTGACACTGAGGGCAGGAAAGGGCCAGACGGAAGCTGTGAGAGGGCTCAGGGATAAAGCAGGAGGCGAAACCTCTGTGTAAGCCACGTGTCTTCCTTTGGCCTGACTGCTGTCGCCTTGTCCCAGCTGCCCTGGTTGAGCAGCAGCAGATAGGGGTGGAAGAAGGCGCTCTCTGGATGGAGCCCCAGGTCTCCAGAACACTGAGTGCCCCAAAAGGAGGCAGGGGTCTCAGAGGCTGCCCTGCCCTGCAGGGAACCACCTGCTGCTTGTTTGCCAGTCTGGGAAGCAGGCACAGGGCGGTTCCCGCTGTGCTGCCCTGGCACTGAGTGCGTGCACAGAAAGGGCTATGCAGGGCACCCTGGCTCCAGGAAGGAGAGCGCATGGACTGCTCTCAGGTCCCCTTCTGTGTCAGAGGCAGCGTGCTGCCCCCTCCCACACTGGTCACCAGAGGAGATGGGGTGGCCCTGGGATCCATGCACGACACCCACTGTCTCACTCTGTGTCCCCCACAGGCTGACGGGGTTCGGGATCCACCACTGCTTTGCAAGGAGCATGATGGGCCACGAGGTGAAGGTGCCACTGCTGGAGAACTTCTATGCTGACTACTACACCATGGCCAGCATCGCCCTGGCCTCCTGCCTGGCCATGTGCGTGGTGGTCAGGTTCCTGGGGCGCCGGGGGGGCCTGCTGCTCTTCATGATCCTCACCGCCCTGGCTTCCCTGCTGCAGCTTGGGCTCCTGAACCGTGAGTGGCCAGACAGGGGACCGGGGTGGCGGGCGTGCAGGGGGGTTGGGTGCTGGCAACACTGAAGGTTTAGAGGTGCATTGGCTTTCTGTTATGGTAACAAAATACCAGGGGTGATTGACTTAACAAGAGAAAAGTTTGCGTTAAAAAAAAAAAGAGGGAAGGTGTGCTCTGACTCACAGTGTCAGAGGGTCGGCCCGCGGCCAGCTGGCCACCACTTCTGAGCTTGTGGGTGAAGCACAGGGCAGAGGAAGGTGCTCGCCACATAGTGACTGAGATGCAAAGACAGTGAAGAGGAGGGGCCAGCGCCCCACAGTCCCCTTTAAGGGCACCCCCACTGGCCTAACTTCTTCCCATGAGGCCTCAGCTTTTAAAGATTCCACCACCTCCCAATAACTAGAGACCTGTTCTTTAATACATGGGCCTTACATGGACATCCAAGATCTGAACTACAGCAGCAGGGCAGAGAAGCAAGCCCTGGAACCTGAGCAGGAATTGCAAAATCAAAATTCACAGGTTGGGGCTGGGGAGATGGCTCAGTGGCTTACGCACCTGCCCGGCAAGTGCAAGGTCCTAAGTTTGATCCCAATTTTAAAAAAAGATCACAGGCTGAAGAAATAGCTTTGGCAGAGAGGCTTAAACTAGCATCTCGGGGCTCTGCCATGAAGGTCTCCCCCCGACCGGTGGCCCTGCTGGGAGCAGCCCCACTGTACAGCGACTCAGCACCCCATGCCTGCAGGTCCTGGTGGATGTGACCTCACTGACACAGGCGTTTCACAGGACCCATCACATGACAATGGATATGTTTCTTTTATGTGACTTTAGATAGACTATGAAACTCTTTTAACATCTTGCATAGGGTCCTGACTTCCCATTGATTTTCCCAAATTTTTGAGCTTCTCCATGAACCCAAGAATTTCTCAATAAATTTAGAAATAATCTAACACAAAGCTAAAGAATATTCAGGGTAGCTGCTCATGAAATATGCCAGCTTCTGTGTGTGGAGGCGGCGCTTGCCCTCCCCAGCTGACCGACCACTGGGCACCTCCTCATGCCCTGGACGCTGGGGCACTCTGTACCATGAATACCCCCTTTGATACAAGTGGAGCAAGCCCCAGCTGCCCTTTGTGCCCACACCAGAGCAGCCTTGTGCAGCCCAACGACAGACGAGCTATTTTCAAGCTCAAGAGCCATTTTCCAACTTGGGCAAATTCCTGTGTGTCCTGTGCCTGCTGGGAAGCTGACCTCATTGGTAGCTGGACCCCGCCGTGAAAAGGGACAGCCACGGTATCTCAATTCCTGCGCAGCCAACTGTCCCTCCAGGGAGCCGCTGCCCAGCTCACATGGTTGGGACAGATGTGACAGGGAGCTCCCAGCCCCCAGAGTGCCACAGAGTGCTTCCTGCCCCAGAGCAGGAAGCCCACAGGAATTCTGGGCAGAATGCAGGGAGCCTGAGGAGCAGAGGGGCTGCAGCGTCTACCCAGTCTCTGAGGCCAGCGGGGCTTTCGCCCTCCTTCTTAACCACAAGTTCTTTGTTCAGTCCAGTGTAAATGCCAGGACTCAGGCCGCTGGCACCAACCCAGAACTCTGGGCACTTGCTTGGCAACAAGTCATGTGGGCACATGCTGCCCACACCCACACCTAACTCGCCTTCTCCTTCTCTTTCTTCTCTTGTTATCCTTGCGGCCATGGGCGCACCGTTCCCACTGCCCAGTGATTGGAAAATACAGCCAGCACCCAGACTCAGGTGAGTCCCCGACGCCTGAGCCCGCACGGCCTCGCCTTCTCTGTGGCCTCCCGGGAGTTTTCAGAAAGAATCACTGACTGCTTTCCATCTCCTCTCTCCTCCCCTCTTTGCCCTCCAAGAATTGCAGCTGAAGTTGGCCGTAGGTTGGACACTATAAGCGTACATTTGTCTCCTCCACCCCTCTTGCTGCTAGAGAGCGATTCCTGCGGCCCCCTCTGTGCAGCTTAGTGCGCATGCCCTCCCTGTTCCCGTCCTCGGTGCAGCGCCCGTGCAGTGAGCCCAGGGGGATCAGGAGCCCAGGAGTGCTGGGCCTGCCTGGCTGTGCTACTGGGGGAGCACTTGTCCCCTTCAAACTCTCAAAAGCTTGCTGCTGCTGGCTCGGATAGCAGACCCACCAGGCTGCACCTCCCTCCGCTGCTGCCGCCGCTGCTGCTGCACAAGCCTGGCCCCACCCAAGCTGTGCCCCTCCCACACACACACACTGCCTGGATCCTCAGCCAGGCCCAGGTGTGTGGTCCCCAAGTGCATGCGCTGCGCTGGACACCACCCATGTGCCAAGGTTCCAGTGCTAGTGTTGGACACCAGGACTGCTGAGCACTTTCCTGCGAGGCCTGTGCAATATTCTGTTTCGGTTATTTGAATTTTTGGCTCAGATGCCCTGCATCTGGCAAGGAGAGCCTGAGGCTGAGGTGGCTGCAGCCCCCTGGCTGCAAGTGCACAGCACGGAGAGGTCGCTGTGCCTTCCTCGGCACCGCTACTCAGCAAGCTGATGGGAGGCAGGCTGCTTGGTGCACATGGGACTCACAGGCACGGGGAGCCAGGCACAGTCCTCGGGCAGAGGGCCCTGGCGCCTTGACCCTGAGGCAGCTGTGCACACCCCGTAGTCCACAGAGCTGGAGGCGGGACCGCCCGGGTTCCCTCCCCTTACCCCTTCTCTCCTGCTCCCAGGGATGAGTGACAGTGTGAAGGACAAGTTCTCCATCTCCTTCTCCATCGTGGGCATGTTCGCCTCCCATGCAGTCGGAAGCCTCAGCGTGTTCTTCTGTGCAGAGATCACCCCTACAGTGATAAGGTGGGTGATGGGGTAACTGCAGGAGCCCCTGCTGGCTGCTGAGCTGGGCCTGGACAGGTGGCCCCCGGCAGTGGCCAGGTGTGCCCTGAGCCAGGCTCCCAGGGGAGCAGGGAGCTCCTCAGGGTGCAGGGAACAAACCTAGCAGTGACTAGAAAGGAGCAGGGTCTACTTCAACTGAGATCAGAGCTCCCATCCCTCCTCAGAGGCCTCAGTTAGAAAGCAACTTCAAAGGAAAAAAGGAAGTAGGCATCTGGGATTGTAGCTTCGCAGAGGCTGGGGCAGGAGGATCACAAGTTCAAGGTCAGATTGAGCATCACAGTGAGGACCCCCCATCTCAAAAATACTAAGAAAGTAGAAAGGACCTGTTATTTATTGGCCTGAGAAGTTGGGGTCACTAATCCAAAGGAGGGTCTCAGAGAGGCCCAGCGAGTTGTGTCCCTGAGAAGATTCCCTGAGAGCCTCTAGGAGCCCTGCCTTCCTGAAGGCTTCCATCATGTGCTCAGCAGCTTTCAATTCCTAGCAGGCCCAGGCCCTCCCGAGCGTGCCTGTGTGTTTAACTCGATGATGATGATGGGAATGGGATCGTAGCAGAAGTTCCCTAAGAGTGCATTTAGCACCTACTGTCGCCGTGCTGGTTCCCTGATGCAGCTGAACAGTCCTTACCTGGAAAACATGCAATTGAACATGTTCCAAGATCCAAAACATTTTTTTCCACAAGTCTGCATCATGAAACTTTCTTACATGAACAAAATTATTTTAAAAATGACCTTTGGAGCATGAACATAACTGTAGATAAAAATTAATTTTGTGTTTAGACTTGGGTCCCATCCCAAGATAGCTCATTATGTATGTGCATGAATTTGCACAGCTGAAAAATATCCCAGATCCAAACACTCCTGATCCCAGATATGTTGGAAAAACAGCCTTATCATGGGTTTGCTGTGGGCATCTCGCTGAGAGGCGTGAGCTGACAGAGAGCTCGCTGGGATTTCCTGGGAATACTGCTAGTACTGCGGGTGGGTATGCCGCTTCAGGATGGTGTCCTGCAGCCAGGGGTGAAGCCCAGAAGTCAGGCAATGAGGATGACACCCTTAGAAGAGCAGGTAGAGTGCGGGGGTCCCAGGTAGGACCCAGACACGTGGCGCCCCCTCGGGGCACTCCCAATGGTTCCTGGACTTGCGTCCTTCCCACACTTCCCAGAGTCAGGCTGACCTCGGGCTTTGCACAGGACCTCATTTGAATTTGTTCTCTTGCATTTTTGCAATGCAAGTCAGGCCCGATGGCTGCTCCATTCCCCAAAAAATATGAGGAGGTATTGTAAGCTTAAGAAAAAAAAAACAATTCAGGGCTCAGGAATCTGTCCTGGTCCTGCCTTCTGGGGCCACTGTACAGGGGCAGCTGGACCTCATCAGGGGCCTGCAGCATGTAGGCACTCAGCAACTCCCTCTGTCTCCTTTACCTGGAAAACATCTTCCTTTATCAGACAGCCTGCCTCTCAGTAAGGCCACAGTTGGACATCTCGGGCTTTTCACTGTCCCCCGCGGCCAGCGCGCCTGCAGTGCCCCTGGAGGTGGCATCACTTACCCCTGGAGTTGGCTCTTCACCCCATCAGACTTCTCAGTAAAGTAGAAGGCAGGAAACCAAACATCTTCTTCCTCCTTGAAGCAGACCTGGAAAGATTATTTCACTATAAGAATTCAGCCAGTGTGTCCTGAGATTTAGCTCCCAAGATGACCAACTAGAAAAGCTGTCTCACCCAGACTGGAAGGGCGCTGAGTCTGGAGCCCCCACCAGGCTGGAAGGCATCCGTGTACCTGCCAAACCTCACTTCTCACACACAGCCTGCAGGGGTCCTGGGGTACACCTGTGCTTCCCCTCATTCTGCACGATGAGGCCTCGGGCAGTGCAAGCACACAGCTGGGGCTCCTGGGCTCGCCATAAGGCAGAGCCTGCCTTTTCCTCAGTGTTGTATTAACAACAAACCAAACAAGAAGAGTAGCAGAGGTTAAGATTCCAGAGGGCAGAGGGCTGGGCAAGTAGCTTAGTGTAGAGCCTCACGCAGCATGTGCAAGGCCCTGGCTTCCATCCTCGTTCTGAACAACAACAAAGCAAGTTCCCAGTTCTCCTAGGTGGGGGTGGTGGCTCACACTGCAGTCCCCTTTCCTCACATCTGTGCAGACTAAAGGACCTGCCTTAAGCCAGGCTCGGTGTCTGCCTTCGCCTGCGGCCTGTGCATACCGTGCAGTTAGGAATCTGCACAGTTGCTTTCAAGGTGTGTGCCTGAGACAGAAATGAACAAGGCCCGGGCTGGAGACACCGGAGGCTGGAGGAGCACCAGCCGCTGTCATGTGTGCCTCCAGGCGACACTGACAACGCCTCCGTTGGGTGGTGAGGAGTAGAGGAGGGGCGGGGACAGGCATCCCAGGGATCCTGCTTTCGTACCTGCAGATCCGACTGCACACAGATGGAAACACTAGTAGGGGATAAAGGCACTTGCTCTGGACGCGCAGAGACCTTCGGATCTTGGTTTCCTAAATAACGCGGTCTAACAGCTATTCACACGCAGAGCAGTTACTGGCTCTGCATTGTAAGCGATCTGGAGATTTACAGTCTGCCACGCAAGGCAGGGGGGGGCTGGTAAATCCCGCGTGATCTTATACGTGGGACTTGAGCACTGAAGCTCCTGATATTCAGCGGGTCCCGGGCCACACCAGTGTCCCCGAGGGGGAGCATACGTAGCAGGTCCTGGCATCAGGGAAGGACAGCAGCTGCCTGGATACCTGGGCAGTGCATCTCGCTAACAGCTATTCCAGATGTGCTCATCCTTGACTTCGCAAACATGTGGCAAAGACAAGAAATATGACAGACAGCAAAAAAATGAGAGCTTTGTTTCTTAACTTAAAATGCCAGTGGTGATTGATGCTCAAGTGTTTAACAACTCTGAAGATTGTGCCCATCTTAACACCAGCTTGCTTCCCGTCTGCCTGTATATCGCCTTTCTGTCCTTAAAGTTGTCCAGATGTTATTACCAGCAAAATACAGACACTTGGTGCAGTCAGATTGCTGTGCTGCAGGAGCACAGGGATTAGGCCTTGCCGGCACGCCTAGCTCTAACGCTGTCCTGCAGGTGTCTCTCCTGGGGAAACACGGGCGCGGGCTGCCCTCTAGTGGCGACCTGCGGAAAATGCCTAGCCCCCGACGCCTATCGGAGAAGGCGGCTCTTAACCCTACACCTTAAAAACAAATGTTTCAGAGCCCACGAGTGATCTCATCAGAGAAAGATCAAGCCGGAAATGGTATACCCACGTTCATCAGGAGTGTCCTGTTATGCCAGGATTGCAAGGAATTCCCCTTTTTTACATACTGGAGATTGAGCCCAAGGCCTTTGTGCTGAGCTGCACCCCAGCCCTAGCCTTTTTTTTTTTTTTTTTTTTTAATCTTAAGACAAAGTCTAAATTGCCAGGGCTGGGCTCATATTTGCAATCCTCCTGCCTCAGCCTCCTTGAGTACTGGGATTACAGGTGCCACCGTGCCCAGCTTCACGGACTCTTCGAAAGAAAACCAAACAAAAACGTAAATGAGCACGTAGGTAGATGATAAGTACATAGACAGACAGACACACAGACAGATGGTATGTCTCCGCCAGCTCCGCACAGACATACACCTTGTGGCATCTGAGGCAGTGTGTCAGCAGTGGGAACTGCTCAGCCCCATCACAACCCGTGGATCCAGTGGCGTGTGGGTCACCATGAGACGCCGGTACGCCTCTGTGACTGTCTTCCCTAATATGTGCTCATAAATGCACAGCCAGTGCCACAGGCACACACAGCACTTTAAATGAGCCACAGGCAAGCACCTCGCCTGCCAGGCCGTATTAACATACACTTCTGGGCACTGTGGCAGGGACCTGCAGCAGCAGCAGCTGAGCGCCATGCAGCCTCTCGGGTCTGCATCCTGCCTTCCGGTGCAGCAGGGGTCCACACTCAGGGCCGGTGCGCACCAGGGAGCATCAGAGAAAATGGTGCCATGCTGGTCTCAAAGGGCCAACCACACATACTTGTGATCCTGGCATCCTGTCCCCACCACCCTGCGGCTTCCTGATGGGGCCCAATTTATCAGAAGCAGAGAGAGGCTGTTCTAGGTGTGTGTTGTACTCACCCAAAATATGGATGTGACCTCGGTGCTCTCGCTCGTGGCCATCTATTTTTAACCTGTCCCACTCAGTGATGTGGCCAGAACTTCCTCCCTAGGAAGCCAGTGTGAACCGAGGCACCTGATATTTATTAAGTCCAGTGGGCACCAGTTGGTGCTCAAGAAAATAAGCCAAGCCCTTGAAGGGTGCATGTGCAAGGACCTAAGGCGTGCTAGCAAGTAGTAACAGGAAGAGGCACAAAGCCCTGGGTCTTCTGTCTGTAAGTGGCCTCGGCATCTAGGAGACACCCCCAAAAGCACTGCACCTTCTTATTTGCACCTTCAGTGTGCTGACAACTCACTGGTGTGACTTCTATACAGTGTCTGTGGGTTGTGGCAGCACAGCCCAGCTGGGTCCCCTGCTCAAGGTGGGGGACAGGATATGCCCCTGACTCAACAGCGGTTGTCAGGACCTAGTTATTCAAGGGATGTGGACAGAGGGGCTCAGCTCCTTGAAGGCTTCAGCCAGGGCCACCCCTGTGCTCGCCACTTGGGCCTCCACAATGTGGCCACTTGTTGGTAGCGGCCAGCAGGTTACTCCAACACCACTCCGCCGTGAGCTAGTCATGGAGGGGCTGTCTCCCTGCCTGCACTGCGCTAGATTGTTAGGAGGTAACTGACTGTCCCTTAAAGTCAAGCCCAGCCCACACTCAAGGCAAACAGTGGACACTGGGAGGGAGGAAGCAGTCGCAGGAGCCATCTGGGCGACCTGACACACTGTAGTGATGCTTGGGGTCAGGCTGTGGCTGGCTCGATGCTGGGGACAGGGGCTGAGCAGCTCTGGTCTTGCCTTTAAGAGCCTCTGAAATTGGTCAGAGACATAGGCACTGTGTGTCCTGAGAGTGCTAGGGGAGTAGCGGCGAGCATGAACCCCAAAGCTGGCACCAACAGAGACTTGGAAGCCATCTAGAGCCTGACCCCCCACAGGGGCCACCTCCCCCATGCAACCAGTGTGAACCAAGCAGGTAGGTGGGAGTCGGGCAGACCCTGCCCTCAGTGCCACTGAGAAGACCCAGTGCACAGGAGCCAGGCTGCTAAATACTGTGACAAGCACAGCAGGACACAAACCCTGGCCTGAGCACCCCCAATGGCTGGGAAGCAGGTGGTGTAGACAGTCTTGGGTGTGTGGGAAGAAAAAAGAGTCCTCGATGCTGCCTGGAGGGGACACGAGACCCCGTCCCAGCAGGGCGCAGCCTATGCAGCTTGAGCGTGGGGACTGCATTCAAGGCATTGTGAGCTACAGCGACACAGCTTCATGCGTCCACTGACAGCCTACACTTCAGTGATGGCGTGCATCAATAGTACAGGGGCATCCATGGCCACAACCCTTCAGTGACATTTTATTGCCCCCAAAAGCCCTTCATGCCCATCTGCATTCAGTGGTGCCCCGCTGCCCTCACTCGCAGCCCCGGGCGGCCACTCACCTGGTTCCCGTCCCTGTGGATCTGTCCCCTCTGATATTTCATATAAATGGAAGCAGTCCCTCGGTGTGTGTGTACAAGTCACCTGTGGCACAGTGAGTGTCCACTCCTCCTTCCAGCTGAGGACGGCCGCTCTACCGGATGGCCACGTTTGCTTTATCGTGCACCACTGGGCTGTGCAGGGCACACCTAGTAGGAATAATGCTGCCATGAGCTTCTGCTTGTCAGTTTTTTGGGTGTTTTCCATTTTTCACATGTGGAATTGCTGGTTACATAAAAATTTATGTTTAGCCTTTAAGAAAAGGCTGCGCTGCTTTCTAGAGAGGTTGTCGGCCCTACAAGTACACCAGGCCTGTGCGACGGCCTGGTTTCTCCACGTCCTGCCCAGTGCACTATTTGTTCTCTTTCGTTATAGCTCTCCTGGAAGGTGGGCAGTGGTGTGGTGGTGTAGCTTTGATTTGCATTTTTCTGGTGACAAATAATGTGCTTCTTTCTATGTCTGGCTGGACATCTGTGGCTTGTAGTTTCTTTGGGAAATTTTTCTGCTGAAATCTCTTGCCCACTTTTAAAATTAGGCTGTCCTCTTTTTTATTCAGAGTTCATTATGTATTCTGGAAACACTATTCATCAGTTACTTGCTTTGCAAATATTTTCTCCCAGTCCAGGACCTGGAGCATGTGTCCCTTGACATTTTTAATTTTGATGAAGTCTACCCAGTGAGCTTTCTTTCATGGATTCTGCATCTGTGGTCACAGCTCAGAGCTCTGCCTGACGCGGGGCCACACAGATGTCCCTCTGTGCTTTCCTGTAGAAGTGCTCTCATGTGCAGGTTCTATGATTTGTCATGGGTTTTCTTTTTTATATGATGTGAGCTAACGCTTCAGCTTCGTTCTTTTGCATGCGGCTGCCACACTACGCGGCACTGCTTACTGAAAGGACTGGCCTTTCCTGCTGAATTTGCTTTTGGCAAGAGTCAGCAAGAAGCAGAAGGCTTGTTTCCGAACCCCGACTCCGTGCTGTTGACCTGCCTCTCAATACAGCAGCGCAGTGTTGCCCTAATTTACGCGGCTCCAGAGTAAGTTTTGAACTAGGAAGGTAACTCTTCCAACTTCGTTCTTTTCCAAAATTGTTTTCGGCCACTCGAGATCCCCTGCATTTCCACACAGATTTTAGGATGAAATCAAATTCTTAAAAGAAGAGGAAGGGGAGGAGGAAGTCAGCGGGGATCCTGACAGGGGCTGCGTGACTCTGTGGATCAGCTAGGAAGAAATGCCATTTCCGGTGTGGCGCCTCCCGGCGCACGACCATGGCTGCCTCTCATTTACTTTGGTCTCTCCAGTTTTCTCAGTAGCGCTTTGCTGTTTTCCCCACGCAAGCCTTGCTTACCTTTTATTATTTATTTCTAAGCACTCTGATTCCATTTTCAGGTAGTTTGTAGCTAGCATTTGGACCCTCAGGCAGTGTGCTGGCTTCTGGTGTCAGTCTTCTGACAGTGGTTTTGTGAGAGAAGAGCCACTACTGCGCCAACCAGGAGAACTGCAGACCAGTGAGTCCTGGCTGGAATTCCACACGACGTTCCTGCCCACTGCAGGGACCTCCCCTCAGCGCTTTTGCCTCAGAAGTCCAGGGACAGAGGTCCCTTCACTCAAAGTGAAGCAGCTCTGTTTAAGAAGTTCTTACATAAACTAACTGAAGTTCCCACCCCTGAACACCGTTCCAGTCCTGGACACACAATTCTTCCTCCACGCTTGGAGGCCAGAGCACTGTCACCTGCCCCCTTAGCCCCAGCAAAGCTCATGCTGCCCTGCCTGGCCTCTGAGCACCCCATGCCCACCACAGCCCAGAAATGCACTGCTCTTCAGTGCGCACAAAACCCCCGAGCCCCGCTGGGACCCGGACGGCACTGTGCATCTGCGCAGCCTGCCGAAACCCTTCCTGGGCTCCCTCCTGGCACAGCAGCAGAGGTGGGTGGCTGCTGTCGGGTCGGGCCTCCGTGCCGTCAGGCCCACCGTGCAGCAAGCATCTCTCTCCTTTCTGGGCCATTCTGACGTCATCCTCTCAGCGGGCCAGGCTGCGCTGGGGGCGCACGTGGCGACTGTAGGGAATGCGCCAGACGACTCATCAAAGGGAAACTATTGTCCTTAAAGCACAGACATTGGCTTGGCATTTAGCTCAGTGGTACAGCACCTGCCTGGCCAGCATGACAGCCTGAATTCGATTCCTGGTTCCAAAAATTATAAAGTACAGATTTTCTTCAGTATCTCCGATTATGAAGAAGAGGAAGTCTCTTCTGGGGTCCTCTATCTTTTGTGTCCTAACTCTCAGTCATCCTCCATTCCCTACTGTAAAGCCTGGCGGTCATAGCACGATTTAATAACATTGGGCTTTGTTGTGTTTATCATTTATGGCAAATATATCTGTTTGGGCTTTTTGTCATTCCATTTATAGTAGGATAGTAGGGCTCCAAAGTAAATTATTAACGTTTCAGAGTTGATAAAGAAAAGCAGTTGTTGAACTAAAAAGGGTCCACAGACACCCTGCGAAGGTCGTTCAGGGCATCCCGCCCGCGGGGGTGGCAGGCAGGGCAGTGCTAGCTTCCCTGGCTTCTTAGTCTGGTCACTTCTGCTTCATTCTGCTCCTGGGAAGGCTTCTCCGTGCAGCCCCTTCTGCACCCTGGGCCACCGCGCCAGCAGCAGGGCCTCTGCTAACCCTGGCGCTCTGCCTCCCTGCAGGTGCGGCGGGCTGGGGCTGGTGCTGGCCAGCGCGGGCTTCGGCATGCTCACGGCGCCCATCATTGAGCTGCACAACCAGAAAGGCTACTTCCTGCACCACATCATTTTTGCCTGCTGCACGCTCCTCTGCATCATCTGCATCCTCCTGCTGCCCGAGAGCAGGGACCAGAACCTGCCCGAGAACATCTCCAACGGGGAGCACTACACCCGGCAGCCACTGCTGCCACACAGGAAGGGGGAGCAGCCCCTGCTGCTCACCAACGCAGAGCTCAAGGACTACTCCGGCCTGCACGACGCGGCCGCTGCCAGCGACGGGCTGCCTGAGGGCGCCACAGCCAACGGCATGAAGTCCATGTAGCCGGCACTGCATCCTCGTGCCTTGGGGGCTCTGGGAGCCATGGGGAGTTCAGGCACAGGTGACAGACGGGGCACATGCCTGGCCAGCCAGTCGGGGAGTCCAGCTCTGCGGCAGCGGCTGCAACCGTGAGGCTTTCAGCTGTTTGTGGGAATTCTGTCTTTCCACAAGTCCAAGGCGTGGGCTGGAGGAGCAGACTCTTCGGAAGTAACCCTGCAAGACTTTCCTTTCTGCCATTAAATATTTGTATTTATTTTGGTCATTTTTACAAGAAGCACTTTATTCCCTCTCCTCTCACTAATCATGAAGTGGAACCACCACCCTGCGGTCACCCAGAGGAAGACCCTCCCTGGGGGGCTCCACGGCCACCTGTGGGCAGTGTGACACTTGAGTGGTGCCTGCCCTGGCCTGAACTCCACAACGACATACACATGAGTTCAGCCTTTGCTAGTGGCTGTGTATGGTTCTTAAAGTCCGTTCTGTTTTTCTTCCTGTGTGTGAGAGCTTCCACCCCATGTGCTGGGGGCACGGTGCTCCCCGCCACCCTCCAAACCAGCCTAAGGCCTCTTCCCTTCAGGATCATCCTCTGTACTTGACGCTGGAGCTCTGAGAGAGAGAAATGGCGGCTGCCCAGCAGTGTGGACGCAGATAACAGGTGTGTTGAGGTCTGGGCTTGCTCATTTTATTACAGCTCCTGCCCAGGTTTAGCTCCAGCAGAGTGATCCCCCTTTTCCAGTCCGCTTTGTCGCCAGCACTACTTGAAATCCATGGCTACTTTCTGAACTAAAACACTAGGAAAATAATCAGTGAAGGCAAATCTCGGGAGGGAGGCCCTGCCCCAACTGCGGCCGCCACCCACATCTCAAGCACACACCCCGACACCGCTAGCCACCTGGCTGTCGCTCACGACCGAAGGCACATGCAGGGGCTGGTGGCCCTGTGTCTCCCTCTGTCGCTCCCTGCTTGCTGCCCACTGGCCATGAAGGTGAAGCGCAGGTAGGAGTGCAGGCTCCCCCAGTGAGGCCACGAGGCCACAACAAGACGAACTGAGAGAAGCAATAACTCACCAAAGCTCACCGCCACCACTGGGCTCCCAGGTTCTCTGCACCGCATCTTGACCTGACAGGAATCTTGGAGGCTACGAGGACTCCGGCCCTGGGCTGCCGTGGAGCCAGCTTGCTCCATGTAGGCAGGCACTGCGCTGCAGCACCTCGAGCCCCACCCTCCCATCCTCACAGCTGCCCGCCTCACCCTCTGCCCACGCACCTCTGCCATGACTTCTCCCAGCCCACGCATCTAGGGCTGTGGCTGGTGATTAGGCGGCTTCCCCAGGACAGGGCCAGAGCGGTAAAGTCTATGCCCGGTGTCCTCACTGTCCCTGCCCACCTCTCCCCCACATCCGGTACAGATGTCACAGGAGTTGCTGCCACAGGCCCCAGGGTGCAGCTATGTTCCTGTCCCTGACCGTGGGGTGTCCACAGGCCCCCTCACCACCTGACAAGTGGCGGGTCCCCAAGTCACTCTCCCTCCATGTTTCCTGTTAGTCTGAATCACCTTTCCAAAGGCCTTTCTTTAGATCTGTGCAGCCTCTTCTCATGCTACACTTGGGACATTGTTTTTACCCTTTCCAGGGGGCCCGGTGACCAGCAAACCCTGCACAGGTCAGGACGAGACATTGCACAAGTTGTGAATAGGGACAGGGCTGTGGAGCCTTTGTAAAGAAAGCTGGAAGCTGCTGCAAGCTGCAGGGATCACTGGGGCTGGGGGTGCCAAGGCAGGGCCTCTTAGCTTCAGTCCCAGGGTCCCTGTCTCCACTCAGGGCCTGCACAGACAGAGCTCCCCGCTTCAGCGAGAAGGACTGAGCCATCAGTATGCAGAGGAGACATCGCCCTGAGACCCAGGCGCAGGACCAAAGCCTAGCAGAGCACAGGAGCCTGACTGTGGCCGCGCCTCCCACGCAGCCGAGCGGTCCTGCATGTCTCCACGAAGCGCGCCACAGCAGGACTGCTCTCCTGGGCTTAGAGCCCTGTGTGGATACCGAGAAGAGAGACAGCAACCCCAGGCCTGGTGTGAGCAGCCTACAGGCTCCCTGGGCTCGGGCTACCAGGCCCAGTGCCAGGGCTGTGTGTCCTGTGGCCAGAGACGCTTCTCAGGCTCTTGTCCCTCGTGTCCGGCCCGCCCTCCCCACGCCCGGCCTCCCCACCGCCTCTCCACCCGCCCTTGCACCTGTGCCTCCCCTTTTGATAAAAGTTATGCACAAATGTGAACATCTGAGACAGGACTGCGTATTTCTTCATGCTGTTCTTTTCCAGAAGTCAGTAATAATTCTTACCAAACATCCTAATTAGCATCCAAGGCAAATAGGAAAAAGAAGTCATTAAGTGTTGTTTTCTAAGACCCTAGTTGCTTCCAAGGGGAGGACAGGACTGGTACATTGGTTTGGCCACAGAAAGCAAAACCAAGCAGAAATACACGTGGTGAAGGAAGTGGTACTCACCTAACCACTTCCACCGCTGAGCACAGAGCCCTGAGCTGGAAGTGCCGTTCAGTGATGTGTGACCATTACAGTGCCCAGCTCCCAGCTCCGGGGTGGTGGTGGGGTTGGGGGGCACCCCACTTCGGCCATGTCCTTGTTTCGCAGGACACCACCTCACTTTACTGTATCATGTGTGTTGGCCAAGCAGCAGTGTGTTGTCTAGTGAGGGATGTGTCCCTACCTGTCCTTGCTGCAATCCAGCCTTGCGGGGCTGGACTCTAAGAACCACGTGACTGTCCGCGTCGCCGGGGTCCCTCTGGCGGTACTCGCTCCTAGCACAAGCTTCCACTGAGTTCTGAACTGTCGTGCACAGCTACGTGTCTGCATGGTGTCTCATCGTTGTACTCTGGGGAAATTCGTATGTAAATGTACAGAAATAAAAACGTTGCCCCATGAACACACTTCCTCTGGAATGTCTTCCCTACCTCACCTGGTGGTACCCTACAAAGGGCATTTCACTACCATTGCTGACAAGGATCAAAATCCTCCCTGTCGCTTCAGACCTCGCTGCAGCCTGCCTTCCATGCCTCTGCACGCTGCGTCTTCGCTGCCCGGGGGATGCCGGGCCTTGCCCTCTGCCCCAGTCTTAGTCTGAAAGGCAGCCAGACACGCAGGTCGCATTCAGCAGAAACTGTATGTATCTAGTGCCGCTCTCAGACCACCTGAGAACTCAGTACACTGAAGCATTTTTTCTCGTCTATGTTCTGGTAATCTGTGGCCGGAAGGCTCCTAGAGAGACCAAGAAATGAGCATCTTACACTGTGACTCTGCGAGGAAACACTGATAACCCCAAACTCTCTTCTCTAATGTAGTATTTTTTAACAAGAAAACAATATTTCTTTAATAAAGTATTTATACCAAACTCTTCTCTCCATAGCCCTGATTTTGTGTCACTTGCTATTCTATTCCCAGAGAGGCGTCCACGGTGCTTTCCCAGCCAGCCACAGTAACAAGGATGAGGTAGCAGAGGCCATGGTGGCATGTCTGCACACGCATGGCGCCGGGACCCCAGTGGACCCCTCTGCAGGGCCCAAGTCCTGACCGGCGTTTGCCCCACTCGGCTGGCTGCGCTGGGTCCATGCAAGGAACGATGACTGGGCCCTGGTAAGCTGCTTGTCGTAACAAGGGCCCAGGGGTGCCCAAGATTTGAGCACTCCTGACCAGCGGTGCCAGCCCTTCCTGCCCACAGAAGCACCAGGGACTCTGCAGCCACCCTGGATCGTGGGCTTCCTGCAAATGGTAGGCAGAAAAGGGCTGAGGCACAAAAATGACCAGAGGCAGATACCTGGTCATGGGAAAGAAGAGAAGACAGGAGGGAAAAAGAGAAGACAATAACAGGAAAAGCAAGAGGGCCGGAGGCAGCTGAATCCATAAAAAGGCCTAAGACTACAAGTCAAACGTAAATTCCAGGGCAAAGCGTTTCTATGTATTAATCCCAACAGAAATTAGTCCCATTTTGGAGATGAGAAAATAGAGCCCAAAGAAGCTAGAAACCTGACTACACAGCTAGCAATCAGTCAAGGGGGTCACCAGCGGGGCACAAGAAAGCAAAGGAAGTGAGTACCCTGAGGAAGAGTTTAGCAAGAGCACACTAAGGAAAGAAGAGCCCAGGGGAAGGGTTTAGGAACAACACGGCAGGAAGAAAGGTGCCGAGCAGGGGGTCGGCTCAAGTGAGAAGATGAATGCATCAGCTCACAGGGCAGAAGGCAGGCTGGGGACACACGCGGACCTAACTCGTGCTGACCTAAAGAACATTACTGACCTTAGTTCTAACTGAGCGTGCAAGTAGTACCAGTGTCAGGGCTGATTTAAATTTGGGCTGTTGAGAGCCCACCCCTTAATCCCAGCAAATCCATCTGCGCTCCTTTGCCGTACCATTAACCCAGCTGAAATAAATAGGAACACAGCCTCATGACCAAAGAAAAATCCTTTTATGTGAATGTAAACAAGTCACACATTTTCCCTTCCGCCCCCCACTCAGAACTTCTCTGGAAAAGCCTCCATTTCTTCTTTGATCCTGTTTTCTACAAGCAGGGTGAAGTCACTGTCCATGTTTTGAAGGTTGTAGCTGACAAACACCTGCTTGTTCGTCTTCCTGGCTGGAAGAGAGCACATGACGACAGCGCCATGACCACAGCCCACAGGCTCCAGGCTGCAGCCCCGCCTGGCTCTGGAGACGCTGGGGTTAGTGGGCGAGCAGCCCAGGGGCGGATGCCACGCGTGTGGGCCACGCAGCCCTCGCCAGCTCCACGTGGGTTCTCAGGTGTGGGCCCCACACGAGCAGCCCCACTGGAGCTTTACAGATGCCGCTTCTCGGCTCCACGCCCCTCCTGCACCAGATAGCTGGGGTTCAGCCAGCGACAGTATTAACAAGTCCTCCAGGGACCCAAACGCTAACGATCAAGAACCTCCTCTCTCTCTCTCTCTCTCTCTCTCTTGCGGAACGAGGGATTGAGCTCATAATATGTTAAAGTATTTAAAATATTAGTGTCCTTTGAGTACCAGTTCCCTCTACCAACTCCACTCCCCTCCCCAAGGCAATTCCACATTTCTACACACCCACGTGCACACCTTCACACCTGTTTACACATCCACATGTGCACATCCACATGAGCGACTTCTGGCACTGGAGCTGAGTTTAGCCCCTTCAACAGAACACACTATGACTGCACGGTTCCAACTGCAAACCAAGTAGTCACACAGGCCCAGACTCAGGGAAAACACGGTGTCCCTCGAGGCAGCCCCAGAGCGGGTACCGTGCCCCAGGAGGCCTCCTTCCACCCTCCACTCCTTCGTGTTCCCTGAGGTTCCCTCCCAGGAACATGAAGCCACCTGCCTGGTGACTGCAGGCCAGCTCAGAACACCTCACTAGAACCTGGAAGGATCAGCTCAGTGCTTTGGCCGCTGTCCTGGCCACAGGTCACATGGCAACAGGGACAAGGTCTGGCATAGTGACCTTAGGAAGACTGGGCTCCTCTCTGCCCCAAACCAACTGGGAAGGCCCTTCAGGCTCGAGGCCTCCTTGCAGATTCAGGAAGGCAAACCTTGGGCACTCCATGGACTCTTTTCAGCTACTCAAGGCTGTAGCAGGGCTTCAGGCTCAGAGAGCTTGTGGGCACTACCTGACAGGCTGCTAGGAGAGCTTGTGGGCACTACCTGACAGGCTGCTAGGAGAGCTTGTGGGCACTACGTCACAGGCTGCTAGAAGAGCTTGTGGGCACTACGTCACAGGCTGCCCTCCTTCTGGCACAGCCAGCGCACCTCTGGAGGAGGAGAGGAGCAGCCAGCTTACTGCCCTGAGGGAAGCTGAGCCTGAAGACAAGGGCTGGGGGAGGCTGGCAGGAGAGGGCACTGCACCACCCAGAGGCACACTCTAGGCAGGCTCACAGCCCTGGGAGCACAGCATCCCCCAGAAAGCAGGACGCATTGTGCGCCCACACCCTTACCTGGGGTAGGGAGGCCAGAGGTCCCCCATCACTCCCCGACTTCACCTCCTCTCAGGTGAAGGCAGTCTGGGAACACTGGGCTCTGCAACTAGTCAAACAGGGCTGCTGCCTGGCAGAGTGCTGCTGGGATCCCCGCCAGACTACACCTCCTGGGTCAGCACTCGGTAGCAGGAGGGTCCTCTCTACACAGCCCACTGCAACTCCACCCCTAGCCTGGCCCCAGGCAGCAGTGTCTTCTTCCTTCTCCTTCTCCTCCCCTTCCTCCCCTTCCCCCTCCCCCTCTTCCCTCTCCCCTTCCCCTTCCTGTCCTTCCTCCCCCTCTTCTTCCCCCTCCTCCTCCTGGCAACCTGGCTTGATCTATGCACTGCACAACAGGGACCCCTGGGCAATGCAGTGGCCACTCTGGGCTGCTGGCCTTAGACAAAGAAGCCCACCCATCTGCAGACAAAGCGGCAATGAGCCTCTCTCTCTGGCTATCCTCGAGCCTGCTGGACTTTTTCGATAAAACCCAGATTCGCAGCTCACTGGACGAGACCCTGCCCCTGACCACCCAGCTATCACCACAGATGGCTGCTGTCCCGTGGCTATGTCGCAGGTGAGGGCACACAGTAACCCATGCTGCTTCCTTTCGAAGCAAAAAAACACACAGTAAGTCACTGGGAAGCAGAGACTCTTGAGCTGGCTCACACAACCCAGATAATAACATGAGCCCTCGAGAGAAGGATACTGACTAGAAAGTGGGTGTGGGCTGGGGCTCCCTGGGCACGCCTCTGTCTTCTCTGCAACCTTCCTGTAAGTTTAAACTTATCCCTGAGAAACATACAACAGCACACACTAGTCAGCCCTCTCCCACTCCAGGCTGCAGGAGCAGCTACAAGCTCCTCCGGGACACACACAGCCCTCCTGACCTGTGCACGGCTAGTCTGACAGGCTGGGGCCACCACTGCTGCCTGCCCTTAGCGCAGGGCGCCCTCCCTGGGACAGCTGTGTGCTACCTGTCCCTGCGCATGCACCTCAGGGTGACAAAACAGATACTTCCACTCTTTCTCAGTACTTGTTTTAAGACAGGGTCTTGCTGTGTAGTACATAGTTGAGGCTGGCTTCAAACTCACAGCAATCCTTCAGTCTCAGCCTCCCAAGGATGAGGCTCACAGGTGTGTACCAGCACCCCTGGCTCCAAAGATGCTCACACTCAGCAGGGATCAGCACCCAGCACCACTGAAGGGTGTGCGCTCCTCTGAAGTGACCCCTTTCTGCACTTCGCCTGCCTGTGGCTGGCCCTGGAGCTGAAGAACTGAGGACACAGGGCACACGCCCAGGCCCGGGCATGCTTGCACAGGCCCCTGAGGCTGAGGGTGCTTACCTGAGCAAGCTGGGGGCTCACAGGCGTGTTTGGGTGCCAGGAGGGATGCAGCCTTGACGTCCTGCTCTCTGCTCATCCCCCACGCTGCACACCCTCCAAGGCCAGGCGACTGCTATGCCACCAGGGCCTGGCACCCCACAGGATTACAGGACAGCCCCTGCTGGGACGATAACGGCTCTATGGGGACCCTGCTCACACGAGGACCCACGTGGGGTCTGACTCCAGGGCATCACCCAAGCCTTCCACCACAAGGAGAGGAAAGGAAGGTGCAGTGTGGCCTTTGGACACGGCGGAGGTCACAGGAGACCCTGGGAGCACTTGGGTCCCGAAACAGTGCAGATGGATGGGCCTGGAGTCACTGCTGGCCCAACACACAGGGGCTGTGGTTCCGGCGGAACTCAGCCTGGTGGGGACCCCCCTGGAGACCTACCTAGACGCTGGGCGAGGCCAGTGGAGGTCGTGTCTGAAGTGTTTCCAAAGAGGGAGGTGCACACAGGGATGGGGTCCTAGAAAAAAAGCAGTGCACACCGCAGGTTCCCCAGGTGCAAGTGGCCAGGCTCCCGCAGCCTCTGGCCCTCCACCAGGGCAGGAGCAGGTTCTGCCAGGACAGCCACAGTGCTGAGGGAAGAAGAGCTTGTACCTGCCCACAGCCTCAGAAGCGCTGCCACCCCACCCTTCAACACAACGGAGGTCAGTGGAGCTGGGACAGCACAGCCACCCGCAGTAGAGCTGGGAACAACCTCTAGAAAGGATCTCGCACAAAGGGTTTTAGTGTCAGGAAGCCAAGAGGACCCTAAAGGCCGCAGCAAGGAGAAAGTGGATCAGACTGTGGCTGCCTACTGCCCTGGTCCCCAGCAGAGAGAAGGACCCTAATCTTCTCCTCTTGGCCTTCGAGCGTGCATAGCCAGCCCCAGCCCTCAAGGTGGTGCGGGCTTCTGTGGGTCAGCAAGGACGCGACTGTGGCTTGGAGAAGGACACCGGCCACCAGGCACCAGCCAAGCAGTGGACCAAGACCCAGACACCTGGCCAGTCTCATTCCAGAGACAGGGCAGCAAGATGGAAGGAGGAGCGCGACCTATGTGAAGAGACCCACGCAGCCCTGGGCAAGCCTGGGCGCAGTCTCACTCCAGTTACTCGCAGGCCATCTCCCCTGCCATTAACAGGGTCTAGCACGAAAGGGAAAGGCACTTACTAACTGGAAACAGAGCCAAAATTGCTTTTCATCCAAACAGCAGACTTCAAGGAGAACCAGAGGGAACGGAGCTCTGGGAACCCTGTGGTGATGATGACTTTAGCGGGACAGAAACTCGGGTCGTGCCCACGTGAGCCAAGTGCCCTGCACAGCCACTGTGTGCCACACGCTATGGCAGAGCACACAGCAGAGCCTGCACCTGTCTTCTGAGGACTCAAGGCTATTGCTTCCAGAATGCATTCAGGTCCTACAGAAGATGCGAGCAAAACCAGGGAAGAATGAAACAGCTCCTGTGTGTTCTGGTTGGAAAAGATACAAAGCATAATGGTAAGGAATGCTCCTCTGTTAACAGATGCCAGGAATAGTGTTCATGCTAAGCTTCCTGGAATATGCAAATCTAAGCCTAGACGGGCTTTTTCTGTTAAGCCTAACAGCTCATGACTACCTGAAGCACCTGACATGGGCCGGTCACATGCCCAGGTGGCCCTGCCAGATGAGGAGGGTGCCACCTTCCACTGCTCTTGGGCCAGGGAATCCTAGGTCCCAGGCCAGCCTCTCTCCAACTGGCCGGGGCTGGCATCATCCAGTTCTGGTCTCCTCAGACACCAGGACAACTTGTTCTTGCTCGTGCAAAGCCAGGCACCTGGAGGAACAGTGCACAGTGCGTCCACAGTGGCTCTGGCCCTCTGGGTTGGGGAAAGGCGGGAGCTCTCACAGGCCTTTGTGCTCCACTAAGGGCCAGCAAACCTTTCCTGGGACAGGCCACAGAGTAAGGTGCTAGGCTCATGGGGCCAAAGGCCTCTGTCACAGCTGCGGGCTTGGCCAGCAAAGCCCTGACCCAAGGCGCAGGCTGATGGTACGGGCCCTCGTCCTGCTCAAAGGGAACTTCAAGCCTCCTGTTTTTCCGTTTCTGAACTGGCTCAGCTCTCTGCCTCCAGAGGAAACATGTAGGAACCCAGTCCGTAGGCACAGAGCTCTCACAGGTTCAAAAGGGAGACTGGTCCCTTTTGCTGCACCTGGTCATGATGGAGGATGGCTCCACTTGAGAAAATCCACCTGCTCTGAGCTGGGACTTCTAAGCGGTTAGATCCCAGAGAATTTTATTTACTTACTCGCTCAAAGCGGGGCTGCAACAGTCCTAAAAGGGACACCCGGTCTTCCCAGAGCCACCACCTTACCCCCCCTGTGTTACCAAAGCCTCGGGACAAGAAGGAAGAACGCGTGCAGTGGCTCCTGCATACCATCCTGCATCCCCAGGCTCGCACCCTCCTCCAGCACCAGAAGACCCGTAACCTAGCTGCCGGTCACCTGAAAGCACACTCAGGAGAACAGGGATGGAAAGGGCCGAAGCTGCTGGGTGAGGACATCAAGAAGTCCCCAGGCGATGCTGTCTCCTTCTGCAGGCTCTCCTGGGAGACCTGCCCCATGACCTCGCCTGGCCCGCTGCAGTGCAGCGCTACCTCCTTTAGGGGCCTCAGTCAGTCACTGCAGACTTCTCCAGCCGGCCAAGGACAGCGCTTAGCACACAGACACCTCACTGGAACACTGCACACTACCAGCAGAGGAGGCCCAGCTTTGGGGTAAGCGGGCAGGGAGAAGGGCCACAGAGAAACAGGTCCTGTGCAGGCCCTGAAAGTCACTACAGCAGGCTCTGCGTTCATCTCAGCCTTAAACTGCCCGAGCCCCGCCCTGTGGAGAAATGGCTGGAGACAGTGCTGAGTGCTAAACGGTAGCCCCCTAAATAAATAAATCAGGCTGAAGCCCTAATCCCTGAAACTTTCCAAGGTGAACTTATTTGGGAAGTAGCTTACAGATGTAATTAAGACAAGTTGAGACCACACTAGAGCAGGCTTTACCCAGTAGGACCAATGTTCTTAAAAGCAGACTAGAGCTGTGGACGCAGTGCAGCACTTGCCTAGCACGTGTGAAGCTCTGGATTCAATCCCCAGCCCTGCAAAGGGAAAAGGAGAGGGAGGAGAAGGCGGGGCAAACACTTGGGGAGAAGCTGGGGCCACAGGACATGCAGACAGAGACAGCAGTGATACATTAGTAGCCAGGGACCGCCAGGAGCTCCAGCAGCCTCCCAAGGCTGGCCAGGGCATGGGGGTGCCTCCACCAGAAGGAACCAAGCCTGCCAACGCTTTGACTTTGGGCTTCTGGCCTCCAGGGCACAAGAAAGTAAAGCTTCACTGTCTTAAGCCACCCAGTTTATGAAGCTTTGCTCCAGTGATGAGGGAGAGGAGGGAAAGAAAGAAAAGCCAGGGTGGACCTCCGGACGCAGACAGGCAGGCGAGAAGGACCTCACTCTGCACACCGTAACTGACAGTAGCAACTATGGGCTCACCGACTTTGGGCGCACGGAGTATGAAAGAAAGATCAAGGAGGACAAGCAACCCGCATGGTGGCCATGTGACCATGCCTGTCATCCCAGCACTCTGGGAGGCTGAGCCCAGCCAGGCAACTTAGCAATCTGGAGAAACCTGGCTCAAAATTTAAAAATATAAAATTAATTTTAAAAGAGTTGGGAACGTAATCCAGCGTGAAGCCCCTGGGTTCGAGTCCCTTTACTAGAAGAAAAAAAGAAAAAAAAAAAAAAAACAGCAACTAGAAATATGTAGCCGCCATTAGAGATGGAGTGTGTCTACCCTGAGATTCGTATTAGATATCGGGAAGAAGCTGTCTGCGCTGGAGACATAAATACACACACCCGGGAAGGGCAAAATCGAGGTGTCCTGAGTTTAGGGTTGATGACGTCCCTCCCTCACCCCTGAGAGAGGGTGTGTGCCAGGAGGGAAATGGCCCAGTTCCCCTAACCCAAGGGTGGGCTAGCATGAAAGGAAGAGAGGATCTGGGCCGTGGGCCTGGCCGGCCAGCCCTCAGCAGTGCTGGGGAACAGACCCGGGCTCCCCAAGGCCCAAGGGAACACAGTGACCGCAGCCTGCTTGGTCCTGGGCTCACGCCCGCAAGTGCCTGGGGCCCTTGGGCCCCCC
>NW_004524599.1:15476911-15509856 GCF_000260255.1 Octodon degus
CCGCCCGGCCAGGCCAGGCCCCGCCCCACACCCAGGCCAGGCCCCGCCCCGCCGTGTCATGCCCGCCCCCACACCCATGCTAGGCCCCGCCTGGCGCGCGCACTTACGTAGCGGCTGCACATGGCCACAGCGAGGTTGCGCAGGTGCGGCGTGGCCCCCACCCACAGGAAGAGTGAGTCTGTCAGCCGCATGACGTGGAAGTGAACTAGCTGCTCCCACAGCCTGGCGCTGAAGTTGTGCAGTGACACGCCACCGCCTGCGGCGGCCTGTGACTCCTCCATGCCGCGCCTGAACACCTCGGCCCTCGGCCGGACTCCCGACGTTATCCGCCGCCGCCGTCGCCACCGCCGGCCAGACCTGAGCGTGCGAGCGCCGAGAGGCCGAGCGCGCCGGCGCTTGCTTTGCGCGACGCAGGCGGGGGCGGGGCTGTAGCAGGGCGGGGCCGGCGGAGCACCTACTTCCCTGGGTGCGAGCGGGAGGCTGGCTTTAGGCCCGGGTCCCGCCAGGCGCTCGCAGGATTCCTGGGCCGCGCTCCTCATCCCCACCGCGCCCAGATTGTTGACAAGCAGCTGTCCTGGGCCAAAGCTGGCGCCGCATCTGCCCTGGCTGACCTCCCGCAGCGCGGCGCTCCCTTTCCACCCGTGCCCTACTTGGCTGAGAACGGCCACTGCCTTATGCCTCCGCTCACCAGCCTCTGCGCGGAGACTGACCCTCTACGGAGGCTGAGGCAAGACAGCGACTCCTAGCCCAGTCGTGGGGCAACTTAGGAGCCCCTGCGTCAAAAATAAAGGGCAGGGGATGCAGCTGGGTGCGACAGCTCCGAGTTCAATCCCCGATAGCAGACGCACACACGAAATCCGGGAGGGAAGTTGCATGGACTTTGTGAGCGGAGGAGGCCTGGGCACTTAGATTCGGGTCCCTGACCTGACGTCCAAGGCATGGGCCTCGCCCTAACACGGTAACCTGAGACTCAGTTTCCTCATCTGCAAAATGGGAATAAGAATGGACCTTGCTGAGCCGCAGGGACCGTGTCACCCATCTGCCTGAGGTTCTGAAAGAGTGTAAAAGGGTGACAGCCCCATAACTTCTATTCCTTCCAATCTTAGTGGGAACTATAAAAGGTCGCTCTTAAAACCAGCAGGTGAGAGGCAGCTAAGATGAAATCTATGAAGCAGGTTGCTGGGGTTCCAATATGGTCCCCCCATCCATTGTGTGTTGTCTTGGCCCCTTGGAGTGGTGCTTCTGGAGGTGAGGTCCCCAAGGCCTGGCCACCCCACCCTCACTCCTGGCCCCAGGCGCAGCCCTTCACCCCATCTGTGCCCTGCAGTGGTGTCTGCTAGCTCACATGGGTCCTCCAGAACCTTTTCTCTTTATATATTTGATTGAGTGCAGGGACTCGTTGGGCTCGCGGTGTAACCAGGATAGGACCCGCGGTGAGAATGAGAAGGTGGACAGGAGACAAGAGCTGGGTCAGGCGGAGGGGAGGAGCCTCCAGGAACTGTAGGATTTATTTATCCGCTCCAGCGGCTGATGTGCGCTTTACCCCTGTAATCGGTTAAGCGGCAACTGCTTGTTTACACTCTTGGGGGCGCTCCCGTGTTGTGCTGGCTTCGTCCCGCACGGGTAATTACCTTCCAGCTTCAGGAGCTCCCAACGGCTGAGGTGCTCTATTCTAGTAACACAAAGCTGACTAACCCTGTTTTCTTCTGTGGTAATTATCAAAAATTCAATAATACAGTTCATATTCGGCCCAAGTAAATTAATTATGCTGCGCTGACTGCACATGTTTCAAATGTACAAACAAGTTTTGGCACGTGCGTACCGTGATGTTGTCACAGCGGAGAGGGGGAACCCATCCAGGCAGTCCGTGCTTTTCTTGGACCCGCGCGCAGAGCCGGGCGCGGGGACTGCCGTGTAGGGCGTGGCCCTGCCTGGGCGTGCCCACCAGGACTTCCCGAGGTCGCGCCTGCGCAGCCCTGCGGCAGGGAAGGAACCCCCACGCCCTGTCCCGCCCGCACACTTGGGGGTCTTCTCCACCCCACCCGTTTGGCGTGTTGCCCACCTCGGGTCTGGGCTGCAGCGGCACCACTCTCGGTCCTCTCTTCTTCTCGGCCTCCCATGTGCGTTTGTGGCGAGAGACAGGCAGCGAACCAGTACAGCTGACGGCGCCACTTCGCTCATCGTCGTGACCCGCTTCTGCGCGGATCTTTAAGCCAAGCCGCCTCTGCAGACACAGGCTGAGTCCCGGAGCTCCTCGAGGCCGGCAGACCCCGCCTCGCTCTTGCCCGGTGCACACTCGCACACACTGGGCACACTCGCACACCGGCACACACTGGACACCACACCCCTCTGTAGCCCTGCCCCAGCCTGAGGCAGCCGTTCTGCCTCCTGCCGGCCGCTGGGCTGCCCCTGCCCTGCAGCTTGACCTCCCCTAGAGCAGCCCTTTCGTGGAATGACCTTTGTGCAGGCCCGGCTGGCTTCTGGCGGAGTTCATGCTTAAGGACAGCAGCAGGGTCTTTCACCTGCGGCTCACGGTGCCATCTGGCAGGCATGGAGGAAATACTTATGGAATGGTTCCCTGTTGATCGACTGGGGCTTGGGAGGGCCTTAGGCCCTCGCCTTGGCCTCGCCACTAACTAGCTCAGTGCGTGCAGGCTGGGTCTCCATTTCCTCCGCTGTAAGTGGAGAGGGTTGGCTCACCTGGTCTCTGGGGCGCCCTGCAGAGCTGACACTTGTGTGGTATCAGGTGAAGATGCGGGATAGGAACCGCGCACCGGCTCTGCCCCAGCGGGAGGGTGTGATTCTGCAGGTAGCCGCCAGAGGGCGGGTGGGAAGGAAGCGGGCTAGATGCAGGGCTGCTTTTGCTTTCTGAAAGGAGCCGGAATCCGCGAGAATATCTTTGCTCCAGGCTCTGCAGTTGTGCAACACTGCGATGGAGCAGCAGGTCCTCTTACCTGAGAGACCACAGCCCGCAGATGCAAAGCCACCCGGGAGCAGGCGGCAAAAAGAGCCGTTGGAAAAGGGCGGGTGAGCTGAGCTCAGAGTTTTGAGGTATCCCTGTCCCGTTCTCCCGCCGGTGGGAACTGAGCCTTTGTCTGGCGTGAACTTCAAGAGGAATCAAGAGTCAAGGGACTGGCTCCTCCCCAGGGCTGGGGACGGGACCGGGTTCCCACACGTGCCGGTAAGCACTCGCTGACCGCCAGTCCAGTCTAGGGTCTTAGACGCTAAGGGCACTGCTCGGTGGGAGTCCCAGGCTTGTACTGAGACCGCCTACCAATGGCGCTGTCCCCTCGGGCACTCATGCGGCCTGCAGTCAGTCCTAAGGACTTCTTGGATGTACGCGACATCGGGGCATTGCTCAAGAACATTTCCTTGGGCTTCTTAAGACAAAAATCAAGGGCTGGTGAGATGGCTCAGTGGTCTAAAGCACCTACTTAGAACAAGCTTAGCAAAGCACAGCGACCGCGGTTCAATCCCCCAGCACCACATGCCAGCCAGCCCCGCCCCCTGGTGGGCTGAGCTGGCCACACACACATAAATAAAATTAAAAAAAAAAAAGACAAAAATCAAGCCCTGTGTCGCTTGGAATGCAGTTCCTGTGCTGCCTTCCAGGAGCAGAGGAGAGCCCTGGGGCCCAGTCTGGGCTCCTCCTGTTCCAACCCAGAAGGACAGAGCCCTTTCACTTGTACTTCGAAGCGTCGCCTGGGGCTGCTACCTACAGAGGCCTGAAGACAGCTGGAGTTCCCTCCCCTCAGCCTCTTGAGGAGTCACAGGCCATGTGCCCCTCTCCATTGTTGCTCGCCACCTGCACATGAGGCTGTCTCAGTGAGCTAATTTTTTCCATCTTAAAAAATGTCCTCCGTTGACTCTTCTCTCTCAAATGCCCTCTGCAGATCTCTGTGCACCTCTCATATCAGCCTTAGCGAATGAAGTTAAAGGGGCTGAGCAGCCAAAGAAGGAGGTAGATGGCTGCGGCAGCACACTGAGTGTCCCTCGCTCGGGGCTTGGGCACAGGACCCTGCACCCGAGGCTCAGGAAGGGCTTATGTGCCCAGTGAGACAGAGGTGGCTCCTCTGGTCGACAAGGACCTGGCCTTTCTCAAAAACCCTGAGCACAAGCATCAGCTGAGGAGTAACCGGGTGGGAGGCACCGCAGAGGCAGCTGTTGGAAAGCTTGGTTCCTCCTCTCGCTTGCCAGGCAGGCAAGGTGGTGGCTGCGGCCAGACAGTCTCGGCGGATCAAACTGGATCCCTACTGCTGCCCCGTGGGAAGGGGGAAGGGAGTTCTCTGTGCTGTCCCCAATTCCTCCGCTCCCCTTCTCTCCTGAACTCACATCAGTGGGGTTTCCTTCCCCATTTGCCCCCATGCTGCTCCTGCCAAGGTCTCCACACCCTGCACCGAGTCCCTGTCCATCCTTCTGCACCAGGTGGGCAGCACTGGCCCTGCAAGACAGGGCCCCTGCACTTGTGCATGGGAGCCAGCGCCCCAGGTTACCTCTTCCCTGCTACGACCCCACCCCCAGAGAGCCACGCCTGGCCCTCCCTCCCAGTGTGCAGGCTGGCAATCAGCACCCTCTCTGACTCTTCCCCTCCTGCCTCGACTTACCTTCCCTTGTCAGGAGACCCTGGTGGCTCCCCCAGCCTCTCCCTACCCTACCCTCAGTGGCACGTGTAACTCCAGCTGCTCGGAGGCCATCTCTGCCTGACCCCTTACTGTTTATTCTTCAGGTAAGACAGTGATTTCTTTCAAAGCAGCTTTTCCTCTTACCTGGTATTTGCCATAAGATTTGAGCCTTGAACTGAAATTCCCTAATGCAAGTGTCCTGTCCAGGGAGGACCTTGGGATGTTAGGGTTCCTTAGTGCTGTAAGAACAGGAGCTTGGATGCAGCGGTACATGGCTGTAATGCCAGCTACAAGGGAGGCTAAGTCAGGAGGACTGCAAGTCCACTGCAGTCTGGGCAACTTAGTGAGACTTTGTGTCCGAAATCAAATAAAAGGGCTGGAGTGTAACTCAGTGGTAGAGCCTTGCTTACCACATGAGGGCAGGGCTGCAAGGGAGGAAGGTAGAAAACAAAGCCACAGAGCTGGATTCAATTGGAGGGATTTGGGTTTCTGGCAGGGTCAGTGGACATGCGGTCAGTGGCCTCAGTATAGCTGGACTCCCAAATCGGCACTGTTCAGCCCAGCAGCCCTGAAGGTATCCAGTGGCCCCAGAGTTTTGCTGCCAGTGTCGGTGAGAGATTATCCCACACTTTCCCTTTAGGTTTCTTATCTGAGGTACCAGCCTTGGAATTCCCATTCCAGCCCCAGTTATGCGTGGTTCTCAGATGATGGCCTTAGTGGAAGAGCAAATGCATACATGGGGTGCCCTTGACTGTAGCTGGGGACCATATTGTCACACACGCCTGTGGCTGTGCACTGGGGTGACTGCAAGGCTCTGGAATCCCACTCATGGTCAGTAAGGCACAGCGAGATTTCCTGGAGAGCAGCAGAGAAATGTGGAACAGAGAGGCCAGATCTGCCCAGCGGGCAGTCTCAGAACTCAGGAGGCTGAGGCAGGGGTATCACAGCGCATCAGGACTAGCCTGGGTCACACCGTGAAGTCACATATGGAGACCCCATCTCAAAAACTACACAGGGCGGGGATGTTTGTAGTCTAAGCCCTTCGAGTGCCCATTGAAAGGTCATTTTAACTCCAGGGAAACTCGATATGTTCTTAGCCGCCTTTGTCTGGCTTCAGAGCCTTGGCAGGAGGCATACAACTGTGGATGGCACCCAGCACCCTGCCCTAAAGGTCACAACTGGCAGAGGCCCCGGGGTGCAGAGGGCTGCTGACCAGTCCCTGGCCTCCTCCTGGCCTGGCCTGCCATGCTCACCCAGGGCCCTCACCTGCCCCTCGCCCTCCACACACACAGGACCCCTAGCCCCAGGGGCTCCAGGCCTGTCCCCAGCAAGGTGAATCCCCAGCTTGCACAAAGAGGGTCTTTGAGGAGAGGATGTGGCTACAGGGGGGGGTCTGTGGGTGTCTGTGCTTGTTTTTCCTTCCTGGCCCTGAAAATGAGCGCCTCCACCCAATAGATAGAGAGGTTGATAAAAGCAGCTATCGTCCATGCAGAGCCAGGGAGAAACCAGAAAAGCAATGTAAAGCTGGGGATCAGCCGCCCATTCCTCGGGCCACCCACCACTTCCTGTGGATGTGGGCAGTGGACCTGAAGGCAGTGACCAGCCCTTCAGTGCCCTGTGGTGAGCCCGGGGCTCAGGGTGTGAATGTAAACAGCGAGCAGCAACCTCCAGGAAGGAGGTTAAGCACTGAGGAAATTTCAATCTGTGTTTATTGCCAGGGGTGGAAGGGTGGGGGCATGAAAGGGGAGGAGACACAGGCAGTGGCCAGTGCCCACGAGCACCAACCTCAAGGGCACAGTGGATCCCATTAACCTGCAAGACGAAAAAGAAAGACATAGACAGTGACTTGGGTGGCTTGCCCAGCACAGATAGGGCTGTTAAGAGGACTTCCTGGGAGCGGAAGGACAGGGCCTGGCCCACAGGAGGATGAGGAGTCACAAGACTGAGGGGAGAGACCAGTTCAGGAAGCAAGGAGAGGGGAGGAGGAAGCAGGCCTGAGCTCCGAGGCAGGGAGCAGAGGAGGAAGACAAGAGGAGAGGGTTGTTCGGGCGTGTGGCACGTACCTGTAATCCCAGGACTCCAGACACTGAGGCAGGAGGATCGCTGCAAGTTCAAGCCCAGCCTGGGTTACAAAGTGAGTTCAATACCAGCCTGAAACTACATAGGGAGCCCCTGTGTCAGAAAGGAAGAAAAAGAGAGAAAGGGAGAAGGCTCACCAGCTAAGCAAAGGAAGGCACAAAACTGGATTCCCCAAAACCCTCGCTGTAAGCGCCTGGAGCATGACTTAGGAAAGGGCATATTTTACTGAAGAAGGAAGTTTTGCTGCAATATGGACAGGCCTTAAGGGTGTGGTGCTAGAGGAGTGAGCCGATCGTGAAGGACACACACACCAGGACCGCGCTCCCGAGAGGGACTCAGTCGGCAGGCTCCTCCAGATGGGGTGAGGGCTGGGGACGGGTTGGGGAAGTAGGGAATTGTTTCAGTTTGGGAAGACTAGAGTCCCGCTGATGGACAGTGGTCATGGGCGCCCACCAGCAATGATGTCACTGGCTGCACACCTGGACAGGGTTAAGGTGGTCAGTTTGTGTTACATGCATTTTACCACAGTTGAAAATCAGAAAACAAGGTCCAGCCAAATAGTCGGGGATTAAAGTACCTGCAAGCACACTCAGGAACCGGGGGTTCGATCCCTGGGCCTGCTAGACCTACCATGCTGGCTGTGCCGGCCCCACCCTAGAGGCTTGCTGAGATGGCAATTGAGACTGGTCATGGTGGTGCGTGCCTGTAATCCCAGCTCTTGGGAAGCAATAAACAGGTGGATCACTACAAGTCCGATCTAATAGTGAGACCCTGAACATCCTGTAGACCCTTCCCTAAAATACAAACAAAAAATCAGAAAACAATGGACAACTTCAGCCTGGAGGGTCAGCCCTCTTGGGCATGTACTTAACCAAGGAGTCCTACCACGCTGACATGCTTCTGTGTGCAGCGTTACCAAATTATAGTAGGCCCTTCTCCAACAACCCAGAAAACAACTTATAGCTGTTGATGCCACGAAGTTTCTATTTTATAATCTTTCATCCTCTGAATGCTTTCATTTCCAAGAGTCCCCCTGGGGCCAACTGCTGGACCGTCAGACCCACCGTGACCCATGGCTCCTCAGTACAGCAAGAACCCCAAATGAATGGTTGTGTACTCTTTCCATGAACTTCTCTAGGCCCAGTCTCTACCCATTCTCTCCCTCAGAGCAGCATCAGGAGGGAGGCATAGCTATCCCAACAATGGGCCGGGAGGGCAAAGATCAGAACAGGTAAGAAACTTGCCCTGGGCCCACGTGTTTGGTGGGGCTGAGACAAGAATCCAGGATTCTGATCTCCCACTCGGTCCACTGAGCTTCCTTGAACTTTCTTCAATGTCAAGAGCATGGAAGTTCTGCTCTCGGTTCCGACACCTAGATTTATTCTCTCCCAGCCGTCGTGGCACAAGGCCATATGGCCTCTGCTATGATGGGAATGCTTACATCTCCCCAAATTCGTATGTTGAAATCCTAAGCCCCCCAAACTGAAAGTATTAGGAGGGGAAACTTTAGGAGGGGACGAGGTCACAAGGAGTCTTCCCGTTGGAATGGAATTAGTGCCCTCATGAAAGAGTCCTGGAGAGCTGTCGCCTCCTTCCACCTCCTAAGAGAGCAGAGCCCTCGCCAGACCCTGAGCTTGCCAGACCCTTGTCTTCAGACTTTCTGCCTTCAGAATGAGGGAGTGACAAAATTGGTAGGTGAAGGACTCAGCCAGAGCTATTCCGTCCTCGCCACTTGGACAGACCTAGAGAGTTTCCCACCCTATCGCATGACAAGAGCAAGCACCTGGCTGGCATCAGGAGCTGCACGCAAACTTCAGATGCTTGCATGTGTGCCAGGGGAGCTACGAGCATTCCCTGGATGTCACTGTAATTTGTCACGGGATTCCGATTGCAGTGCTTTTCCACAGGTCCCTTCCGCTTCCTGTGTGCGGTCCAGGGTGGTCTGGGGAAGGTATTTAAGGCTTTTCCTAGAGTTAGAAAGGATGTGTCAACATGCCTGCAGCGCTCTGTCACTGCTTCTTCAGTGTCCCTCTCTGCTGACCCCTCTCCCTGGGCCTCCTACAGGGCTGAGTTTCCAGGCCAACAACATCAACACCAAGAACAACAGCAACTTGACACCTCTGCATACATTAAGTGCCCCCAGGTGTCTGCTCACTGAAGGAGGCCCTCTTCTCCGGATGCTGCGCTAAATCTGGCCCCAAGCCCATCAGGGGCTAGAGAATAGGCCAATCACTACCTGCATCCTCCTTGCCACCTGGCCTCCTCCCCCACAAATTCAGGCCATGGAAAATCTTGCGGCCAATTGGAAGCAAACTGTCACCTGCTCTTTTTCAATGGCCCAAATCTGCTCAGCTGAGATCAGGGTAAGGGCAGAGAGAGCAGTGCTCATTGAAGTCTTGGTAGAATCTCTAATAGCTGTGGGAGGCACAAGCTAAAGAGCCTCTGACCTGGTTCTTGTGGTAGGATACGTTGTCTTCCACAGCTGGAAACAGAATCCTTCCATGGTGTTCAGCCAGCTCCCTGTGCCCCACATGGCGCCCTACAGCACCCAACCTCGCCCACCCAACACACTAATCCAGAATAGGCTCTCTTGGGTGCCCCGCATTTATCACTGGCCTTCTCAGAGTGGTCATCCGGGGTCTCTCAGGATTCTGAGTTTCCAGCCAGAAGTTGGAGCTAGTCCAGATCCCCCTCTTGGGAATTTATGTTTGGAACAAGAAATTCTACCCTTCTCAATGGGTGGCTGGGGTGTTATTCTGTACTGATCAGGCCCACAGCCTTTCAAATGAGTGGATGGCAAATGGCTTAAATAAAAGAGGCAAGGGGGCCTGCCCCGTAGCTCAGTTCTTTAAGTGGCTGCTTCAACAAAGCAGTCAGGCTCAGGTTGCTTGGGTTCGATCCCCACAACACAAGACAGCCAGTCATGCCTTCAAGGCATTACCACAAAAAAAAAAAAAAAACACTGCTGCCATTTTGGGGGCCTGGCCCTAGCTCAGTCCTTTAAGTGGCTGCTTTCACAAAGCTGTCAGCCTCAGGTTCCTGGAGTTCGAACCTCACAACTCTCCAGCTGGCCAAAAGTGCCCTAAAGGCATTGGAGGAAGGGAAAAAAAAAAAAAACCCTTATTCCATTTAGGGGCTGGTGAGATGGTTCAGTGGTCTAAAGCACCTACTTAGAACAAGCTTGAGCAAAGCAAAGCACAGGGACCACGGTTCAATCCCCCAGCACCACATGCCGGCCAGCCCCGCCCCCTGGTGGGCTGAGCTGGCCACGCACACACACACGCACACCAATAAATAAATAAATAAATAAATAAATTTAAAAAATAAAAAAATAAAAGAGGCAAGTGGCATGATTTTAGGGCTCCAGGAAGGTCAAAGACCCCTAACAATGAGATTCCCTGGGGTTGAGGCAAAGACTTTTCCAGGTAGCTGTACTCAAACAAAGGAGATCCCAAGGCCAGTGCAGGACTTTGGGAGTCACCTCAAAGACTTCTCAAAGTATTAAATTTTTCCAATTAAGAAGACTGTCTTATCTCTAAGATTGGGAGTTTATTGCTGTGTAGTAGGGGATGTCTGCACCCCTGTTCTTGGCCACCTCAGCTCTGGCGATCTTGACCTCAGAGCACTCTGCTTACGCTCTTTTCCAGCACAGTCAGAGGTCCCTGTGTTCGGCATCTTAACCTCGCACAGCACGACCTCCAATGGGCTGTGCCAGGTGGGCTTCAGAGTGAAGCTGGAAACCTGGGGAAGGTGGCGTGAAGACCTTCCGCGGGGTGCGGAGTCAGGGGCAATGCTGAGGGGTTCATTTCCCCATCTAAAATTCACACAAGTGCTCCTTCCTGTCACACGAGAGGTCCTGGGCCTGAGGTGTTCTGTGCTCTGAGTCTCCTCTTCTGGTGGCCTCTGCATGGGCACCCCTCCCATGCACAAAGGGGAGGCAGACAGACCCTCTCAGGGAAGCAGGAAGAACTTGGGATAAATCCGCACTAATCCTGAAAGTATCAGAAGTGTGGCCTTTGGAGTTAAGAAACAGAGTAAGAGGAGATCATAAATAGTAGAAATTAACAGCACAGGATAACTAAAGTTTGAGTTGAATTAAGAGCAGAAACATTGGTTTTAGGCTTTGTGTTTGCTTATGGAAATCTAGCCTAAGGTAATAGTAGCTTATTAAAGAGAAAGATTGAGGCTGCGAGTGTAGCTCCTTGTTGGGGCACATCCTTAGCATTCTCAAGACCCTGGGCTCAAAATCTCAAGAAAGATGAAAAAAGGAAAGAAAAAGGAAAAGAAAGACACTGTGAGTGCCTCAACAGAAAAGGAAATACTGCAAAGGCCTCTTTCCCTGGCCAGTTAGGCAGGACCCCAGAGAACCACATCCAGCTTGTGGGGGCATATACGCATACACATATGCATACGCATAAGCATACACATACACATGCACACACGTCGTTGGCTTCGAGATCTTGTAAGTTTCCCCAAAGGGGTGTGTGTGTGTGTGTGTGTGTGTGTGTGTGTGTGTGTGTGAAAGTCTTGGCAGCCAAGCTAGGATGCTTTTGGAAAGGGACAGTATTTGTAGAGGTGGGGACTCCTGAGAGAAAATCAGATTGCAGCACATGTTGCGCCCGTGAGAGGATGGGGGCCCGGCCTCTTCTTCCACCTCCTGGCCACCATGCATAGCAGTTTCCTCTCCAAGCACTCTCACACAACTCCCGGCTCTGCGCCACCCCAAAGCTATGCAGCTCGCCCGCCGCAGACCAAGCCCCCTGAACCTGTGAGCCAGAATACACTTTTCCTCCCGTAGGTTGTTTGTCTCTGACATTTTGTTACAGCAAAGGAAAGCTGACCAACATATAGTACATGACATGCATCACCCACACACGTACAAGTACCCCTACACTCCTTCATGTACACATGCACGTGTACACACACAAGCATTCTTGCACACACTCAAGTACTTGAGTTTATAGCAAAGGCAGAGAAATGCACCTTCACCTATACTCAGCCTTTCTTGGGTTATTTCTGGAGCTCTCTGATGGTTATAGTCATCATAAGTCAGAATAAGCTTTGGAGAAATGCATACATTTTTTAAAAGAAAGGAAAAGAAGCAAAGCATGAAAGAGGCAAAAAAAAAAATACTCTGGACAGAACAAGGAAAGTTACAAGGTCATGACAAGACCCAAGATACCACATATTTACAAAGTCTGTGATTATTGGTTTCAAATATTTGCAGGCCTAAATGCTGGACTCTTACTGAAAGTTCATACTGGGGAAACTGAGGCAGGAGGCGTTGCTCCTAGGCCACAGACTCTGGCATGTTTTTATGGCAAATGTTGCCTCCCCATGCTGGCTTGCTGGGCTACTCCAGAAAACAGAATCAGGAGCAGTACCAGGCGACAGAGGAAGGCCGACATGAGTCCACTCACCGAAACAGGTAGCTGTGCTCCCGAGGTCTCCACACAAGCTCGCAGCTCACGCTTCCTTAGGAGACACAGCGATCCTCAGTGGCCACAGGGTAAAGCACAGCTTCTCTGACTCCCTGGAAGAAGCAAGTTCGAGGCTGTACATTTTATGGCTAGAACACGCCACACCCAAGATGGTGGCAAGCTCCACTTAGCAGGGTACTTACCACTAGGATTTGGAGTAACTGAAAATAAAACATTCCCCCCTCAAGGACACCTAAAGATCAGAAAACAATCATTTAAAACAAAGGAGGGAGGACCGGAGAGATAGCTCAGTAGAATAAGCACTTGCCTGGCAAGCACAAGGGCCGGAGTTCAACTAAAAACCAAAAAAAGATACCTTGAAACAAAGGAGCGGAGGAGTGGTGGTGGGAATGTAGGATGCTTAAGCGCCCAGATGGCGGGAGTTACAGAACGTGGACCTGGAATGACGCTGACACTAAGATGAGTGTGTCTGGTGCGAGCTGACAGATGACAGGGTGCCAGGTGGCGGGCGGCGCAGGGATGGTCCTCACAGGCTCTGGCAGGCCTGCTTGCCATGGCGGCGCCTCTCAGAGGACCAGGCCTCCTGTGTCCTTAGCTGAAGTCACCAGCACACGCTTGCCTCCCTCAACAGGAGCACACGCATCAGCACTGTTCTCGTTTATGTCTAGGTGTCTCCTCAAAGCCTCATGCAGTCATGGAGCAGAGACTTCTACAGCTGGAGATGAATTCAGGATCAAGGCTGGGATTGAGTGTGAGTGCTGCTGAGATTATGGGTATGAGTACTACATCCAGCCTGGGGCAAAAAGCCTGAATGCCACTTAAGGGAGGCAGACTTGCCCTCCGAGAGCCGTCAGCCGTCATCGCTGCCGCTGCTGCTGCTGCTGCCTCTCTCATTTGCTCTTGCTCTTTGCCGCCGCCATGAGCGGCTGCCCTCTGCCGTGTGCCACTCTGCCTGGGAGCCAGCTGCGTATGGCCTGAAACCTCCAGGAACCGTGAGCTAAATAAACCTTTCCTTCCTTCGTTTTGGGTGTCAGGGATTTGTACCAGCAGTAAGAGAAGAGTAACTGTCACAGAGCCATTTCCATGGAAATGTTCCATGTTCCCATGCAAAGTCAAAGGCATAGCAAAATGCAGACGAGCTCTACGGAGGGCAGCCAGCCGGCCCAGGCATCGGTGTGACTCAGATCAGTGTGGGCTATCGGAGCCTTAGTTTCAGGGGACCCGGGTAGCAGTCCAGCCAGAGCGTGCCCAAGACACCCGCATGTTATATTCTAGGGACCAAGAGGCAAAAGGATTTTTTTTTTTTTTTTGCTCTGAATACCTTCAGGGCAGGTTTGGCTGGCTTGAGTTGTGGGGCTCAAACCACAGCAACCAGAGCCTGACTGCTTTGTTGAAGCAGCCACTTAAAGAACTGAGCTAAGGGGCAGGGCCCCAAAAGGATTTTTTTAAAATGTGTTTAGTACAAGGTCTACAGGGTCTCACTACTAGATCGGACTCATAGTAATCTGCTTATGTTCAGGCTCCCAAGAGCTGGGATTACAGGCACGAGCCACCACAGCCAGTCTCAATCGCCGTCCAAACGTGCCCCAGGGGTGGGCCAGCACAGCAAGCAAGGGTCTAACCTGGTCTCTGTGTCTGCCTAAACAGGCGCTTTAATCTGCTGAGCTATCTGGCTGGCCCTCAAAACAGATTTTTTTTAAATGAAACCTACACTCTAGTTATATATGCTGAATACCATATTCGTGAATGGTCAGTCGAGACTTCCAAATTTCAAATACAAAAAGTGGCAGGGAAGGCTCATCTTCTAAAGTCTACTTTCACTTCAGATCACTCCCACATATCCCCTGGAGAATGAAGAAATACTAATAGGACCTCTGCTCTGACGAGATAGCATCATTCTCCTCTTTCTGCCTCATCAGGTGCTTGATGACTAACAATTATGGGAAGAAAAGAAAAAAGCAAAGTTCAGTGTCATTTGGTGAACCATTTTTTGGTACCATTTTTTGTGTACGCCTCGGGTGCCATGGGGTGTGAGCACGTAGAGGATCTGCAGGGAGTTGGGCCCGGAGGGCAAGCACATGGGCGAAACCAGTGCTGCTCTGGTATGCCGCTGCCAGCCCCATCGCAGCAGCCCAGGTCCCCGGTGCCAGCCTCAGAGGAGTTCACAGCACACTGCAGTGGCCTCATCCCATCTCTTCTTGTGGTCCCTCTGAGAAGCAGGAGCAAAATAAAACCAGCTTGTTACTCTTCTGTCCACCAGTAAAGAATGCAAAATGGGGACATGGTAGGAAGCAAAGACAAGGCCGTGGCTGAAGCCTTCAAAAGCCAACAAAGCAAATTTGGATGAGCCACTTCCCTGCACGAATCTGCTGTGACCGGAAGTCAAACTCTCAGGGTAGAAAGGGTGGCCTGCTCAGAGAGCACACCTTCCTCATGTCCCCTGGGCAAGCGAGTGTGCCTTGGTCCTCCTGGGCAGGATTTGGGTGACAGAAGGAACCTGGGGAAGGCCCGGAGGGTGAAATACACACAGCCGGAGGCTCCTCTTCTTCCTGGCTGCAGCTGCCATGCAGAGGAGTGACATCTTGTTGGTGTGGTCATGCACAGCAACCACTGTTTGGTTCGGATTTGCCAATACAATTTGACCCTTGACTTAGAGGTCACCTCAGTGACGATCCCTCAATAATCAACTCGGAAGCCAGGAGTTTCCTTTTTCTTTTCTCTTTCTCTAATCTAGAATGAGTGACACAATTTTCCTATACCTGGTACTCCGGTGATTCAGAGGCTGACGGGAGAAGACAATAGAGAGGCACAAGGGAAGCAGATGAGGGCTGGCACAGCGTCACTACTGAGACCTCGTGTGACTCAGACACCTTGGAGTCCACCTTGCCTCATTATCAGATATTTTTAGCACAGTACTGGCCATGTTGTCCATGACCCTTAACTACTCAGCCTCCTCACACACTCTGCGTGGTACAGCAAAGAACAAAACCACTGCTGGAAAACTCCACAGCGGGGGAAACGAGGAAGAAGCAACCAACGGGCCAGAAGCCGCCGTGCTGCCTGAGCAATTACACTCCTCACTATAGAGCTGCGAGTGCATGGGCAGTGCCAGGAGGTCTAGATTTCCATCTGACTTCTCCACTGCTAACTCTCTGCTGCCCGCAGTAGCACCCGACGCACGCACAATATTTGTCAGATGAGTGCCATAGTAGCAGATGCTGTTAGCAAGGATGGAAGCTGGGTGTGCGCAGTGGACAGACAACTCGTCCAAAGGCTTCCAGGACAATGCCATGCTTGTCCTGCTTCACTAGGGGCAGGAGAGCCACAGCTACCCTCCTCCTTGGAAAGTCCCCAAGCCTTTTTGTCTACCCACTCAGGAGATCACCAGTATACTCCACATCTTAGTCTGTTTGATGTCGTATAATGGAAATGGACTTGGTGCATGGGTGTGTTGGTCTGTTTTTTGTTGCTCTAATAAAATACGTGAAGCTGGGTACTTTCTAGAGCAAAGAGGTTTCCTAAGCCCACAGTGCTGCAGGGCCAAGAGCATGGTCTCTGTATGAGCGTGGCTCTGGCGAGGACCTTCTCACTACATAACAACATGGTGCATGGCATCGTAACAGGAGCACAAGAAAAAAGATCACACAGCAAGACAGGAAGGGGAAGAGAACCAGGATCCGGGTTTGCTTTTTTCAGTAGCCTACTCTTGGTGGAGCTAACTGGGGTCCAGAAGGTTGACATTAATTTCTGCTGAGGGTGACACTCTCGATGACCTCATCACCATACCCTACCTGAGGCTGCACCTGCTGAGGCTTCCATCACCGCAAACCCACCACACTGAGGACCTGCACATTAGGGACACATTGGGAAGGCATCCAGTCCACAACAACGTGGGGTATCCCAGCAGCCCATCCACTGTCACACACAGATCTGGCACAGGCCTGGAAGGCATCACATGGGAGCCATGGGAGAAGCGGCCACTCTGCATCTTATGGAGGCAGGACCAACAGGCCCTGGGTGCTAAGAAGGCTGAGGGTGGAGCGACAGCCTCAAGTCAGAGCAGAGCACAGAAGGCCTCAAGTGTAGCTCTCTCTAGTGCTGGAGGACATGGCCCTCCTTCCAGATGAACCCTGCTTCAGCTGTGCAGGACCCTGCTGCCCTGAACCAGGATGGCTCTTGATGCCCCCACGGAAAATGGTGGGAGGATTCAGAAATAAGATAAGGGAGAAAAGCTGGGGCCAGATGGACTCCTCTCTCCCCATGGGAGGAAAGGAACTGCCCAAGAACTACAGGGTTTATTTCTACACTCAGGAAGTTGCGTTCTCAATTTCAACCTCTGTGCCCAGCAACCTGTTTGCCAGCTAGAACAGCCCGCTTCCCTGGATAGAGGAGCTCCTCCTGTTCTCTCCCAGGCCTTGTCTTAGCCCCACAGAGGAGAATGGTTTCCAGGCTCAGCAGCTGCCTGCGTCTCCCCATTAGGGTTTGTAGTTGTGAGTGCTGGGCGGTCAGTGAAGTCGGAGGAGCTGTGTTCGGAGGACTCCACAGAAGTCCTCCTCATTCTTGAACCGTTTCCATCTGTGTGAACTTATTTGTTTAGGCTAAAGAGTCCCAGCCCAAAGTTTTAGGTCTCTGCATTCAGCAAGTCAAACCTATAGAGTTTACTAATCCGTAACGGTGGTCAGTTACCAGCAAAACTGCCAACTGTAACAAGTGATTTGAACCTTTTTATAGTTAACATATTACCGTGGCACTGTTTCATACATCTTGTGGTTATACTTTTCTGCTGCATGTTTAAGACTAAGTTAAGGAGAGACCTGTGTTAATCAATTTTTGCTCTCTGTCGAGGTCAGTAAAGTCTCCTCAGGATTTACCTTGGAACCAAGTACAGCACCTCTGACTTCTTCTGTCGGCATCCGCTATCTTGGCGAGTCGCAGCCACTGCTCGCCCACGTTGCCTTTTTGTGAAGGGAATTTTAGAAATTAAAGCCATACATAACACTGCAGCATGACAGTGATGATGACGTTTTGTAACATACTTAAATTTTCAATTGGACATAACATATCCCTGGTAACCAATCACCTCTGTCTGCTACACAAGAAGGTTTCACCTGGCTAGTTGACCTTTAATGGGATGGACAGCACATGAGTCTTTTGTTAACGGCAGAAGTCTGAATCCGAAAGAAGCAATCTTTGTTTTACATTTTGGAAGGCATGTACTTCTGAGTCACGAATACATTTAATACACCATGAGATTAATAGTGATGAATTGTCATTACATGTGAAAACAATTGTTTTTTAATTTAGTTTTGTACCAAGAGCATCTTTTATGCGAAAACCTCATCACACTTTTTCTAGAAAACTTTAACTTTTGACCAGGACCAAATTACTGGGGTGTCTCTCATCAGAGCCTCCTGAATTATATACAATAATCTTTCCCCACCCTAAGTGGTTTTTGTTTAATTATTTTAATTTTTCTGATGACTGAGAAAACCAATTCCATATCATTTTCACCAGCTGGTAACCCAGGAGGAAGCATGCTCTTAAATCTAGCATCCAAATTGTATGATGAATAAAAGATACAAAAATGCAAAAGAAAAAAGGAAGAGAAAAAAATTGGTGAGGTCAAATAAAAAGGAACAGCTGTTCACAGACAAATAGCAAGTATCTAACTTACCAGTTTGGACAGACAAACATCTTACAAAAACAGAATACAGGGCCCGGGGAGATGGCTCAGTAGAAGAAGCGCTTCCCTGGCAATCACAAGGGCTTGAGTTCAATCCCTGGTTCCAGAAAAACAAAACAGAACAAAAACAGAGTACACTCAAATATGTTTTTGAACAAGTTGAATTATAATAACTCTTTTTTTTTTTTTTTTTTGATGGAACCGGGGATTGAACTCAGGCCCTTGTGCTTGCCAGGGAAGCGCTTATTGTACTGAGCCATCTCCCCAGCCCCAAATTATAGTAACTCTTTTACAATTTTAGAAACTTATAAATAGACTAGTCAGCTTTTGTTGTTAATCAAGTAGCAGAGATCTCTTACAAGAAATTTTTTTTTTTTTTTTTTTTTTTTTTTTTTTTTTTTTTTTGATGGAACCGGGGATTGAACTCAGGCTCTTGTGCTTGCCAGGCAAGTGCTTATTCTACTGAGGTATCTCCCCAACACCAATGAATTTTTTTTTTTATCTTACTTTAGGAATCCCAGTAGATTTCAGCTCAGTTACCTCAGGATACCTATTGCCTCCTGAAACCTTTGATTCCCAGTTTGGTTACCGTCTCCGGGGCTTTCCAGGGGAATTCCTCTGGTTGACCCCGGGTTGGGTCCAGCCCCATCCCCGTGCATCAGCTGCAGAGCAGCCTTTGGGGCATCTGTCACAGGAATGTGCCCCAGCTCCGTGAAAGGCAGAACCAGCTCCTACAGATCAGAGTTTACAACAGGGCTGGAGAGCCCACTCTGGAAAACACCAGCATATCCTCGACCCCAATTTAGCTTTCTTTGCCTTACTTAATTGAATTGTAATAGCACACACTGCCAAGGGAAGTGGTAGGGATCGACTCCCCTTTCTGTTTTTGTAATTGAATTTTGGGTAGTAGAGGAAGCAAGATTAACTTTATCTAAGGCACTTTTCGCCTCTGGCCTGAGCACTCCTGGAGAGCTGGGGGCCAGAACTTCCTTGAGAAGGTCAAAGAAAGGACCCACATCCTGAGCAGGTAGCTTAGGGGCTGGGTGAAGCCAGTTAATATTACCAAATAAAGTCTGAAAAATCAGTTAGGGTTGATCTGAACAGTTTGCGGTATAATACCTCTTTGTTGAGTAAGGGAGCCCAAATATGAAAGGGTTGTCATAACTTGCACCCTTTTGGAGGCCACCACTAGGCCTGCCATGATTTAAATAGACTATTAAAAAATGAAGCAGTGAAAAAATAAATAAATAAAAATTTTAAAAAATGAAGCAGCTGTTTAAGCCTCGAGGACTTCATACCTATTTGTAAAAAAGGAAATAAAATAGGCGATCGACCTTAATAGGAATCAAGAAACCACCAAAGACTTATAAAATCTCCTTAAATCAGTAGCATATCTTACATATGATATTAAGAAAAAACTGTAAGTACAGTAAGACAGCTTTTATTAGCTGTATAATCTAAAATGAGGAAAATTTTTTCTATAACTTTAAAAGACCAAAGTTATCTCTGAAGTGTACATTTTTTGAGGCGAGGGGGAAAGTTTTATTTAGGGGCAATATGATTTTTAAGTAATCTTTTAAAAATATATCATTAATGTAAGTCTCAGGAAATATGATTTTTTTCACCTAAAGATTTTCTTATTTTGAGGCTGGAGAGAGACAGTGAAGAAAAGTCTTAAATCAGTCGCCTTGAGGGAAAAGTGTAATGGCTTCTTCTAGGGCCAAAAGAAGTGGAGACAAGAGCTCTGTGCCTGCAAGGTGCGCCCCTCTGCGCGCCCCCGGCACACCCGAGGCCTTCCGCTCGGGAGTCTAACAGCCCTTTCAAATCTGTTCCTTTTACAGTCAGATTCCATTTTTGAGCCCAGGAAGTAGCAGAAGACCTGAAACCCTTGCATCCTTTTTTTTTTTTCCGGAACCTGGCGTTGAACTCAGGCCCTTGCGCTTGCCAGACAAGCGTTTATTCTACTGAGCCGTCTCCTCGGCCCCGCATCCCCTTTTATTATTTATAGCTTTTTAAATTTTTGTCAAGGGAAGAATGACCAATGGAGCAACGGGAGAATTTGGACTGATGTGAGCGGTGTTTTAAGTAACTGAGCCATAACTTTGATTTTCTGTTTCGCATTTGCGCTCACGCCTCGGGCGGCCTTTCGCTCCCTCGCCTCGGGCTGCCCCGACCGTGTGCTCGGCCTGCCCTGCTGCTGAGGACGGCTGGACTGCGCTGCCTCTGCGGCCAGGGCCACCAGGGCTGACCCCAGGCGCCGGCGGCTCCGCCCACCCTGGTCACCGGGCTGCTGCGGGGACTCAGCACTAACTTTTGGCTCCAGAAGCACGCAGGCAGGAGGCGGGGAAAGCCAGAACACCGCTCTCCTCCCGTGCACAATGTAAACGAATTTCCTTTTTTGTCTCCTATAGGTTCTTCTTTATTTGAGCAAAGCTAGAGGGTTTAAACTCTGTGGGTGGGGCTGTCCCTGCGCCCTCCTTTTCCCACGCAGGACTTGACTTTAATGAGTGTTCTGAGTCAAATCCTCTGTGGGGGTAAAACTCTTTCTTTGCTTTTCTATCTTTTTTTTTTTTTTTAATGGTAGGGAAGGGTCTACAGGGTGTTCAGGGTCTCACTACTAGATCGGACTCACTCATCTGCCTGTTTACAGCCTCCCAAGAGCTGGGATTACAAGAGCACCACCACGCCCAGTCTCAATTGCCGTCTCAGCACTCCGGGGAGGCTGAGCCAGCACCGCAGGCCGGAGATTGAACACCCCCAACCCCCACCCCGCATTCGCTGAGCTGTTTGGCCGGCCCTTCTTTTTTATTTTATTTTTTTAAATTTATTTTTATTTATTTATTTATTTATTTATTTATTTATTTGTATTTGGCACAGCGTCCACAGGTACAGGGTCTCACTGCGCAGATCAGACTCTTAGTGATTCACCTGTTTACAACCTTCCAAGTGCTGAGATTACGGGCAATGACCACGCCCAGTCTCAATCTGCCCCGGGGATCGAACCCGGCCCCTGCGACTGCCTAAGCAGGTAAAACCCTTTCTAATGAAAATCCACAAAGGAAAGGTAAATGGAGGAATCAAGCTTGCAAAAGCGCTTCTACATACACAGACCTCTGGCTATTGACAGCCTTTCTGCCCCATTTTTAACTACTAGTAAACGGATACACCTTTTTCCTTCTGGTGTCTTCTAGGCCTGTTTCCTTTTTTCCTTTGTTTTTGTCAGAGGTCCTGGTGAACCTTTTGCCCCAAGTTTTTTTTGGTTTGTTTGTTTTTTTTTTGTTTTTGCGGAACCGGGGATTGAACTCAGATCCTTGTGTTTGCCACTCAAGCGCTTATCCTACTGAGCCATCTCCCCGGCCCTGCCCCAAGTTTTATACCTGATAATTGTCAACATCAATGCGCTCCTGTGCTGAGCACTGACCTACCAATGCATGTCACCCCATCCTGCACAAAATGAGAAGTGTCCCCTCAGCCACTGCTTTTCCTTACCCATAGTGCCCCTGTTCAGGTGCCATTTGCTGCCAACCAGCATGGCTGGTTCCCAGGAAATAAACTGTGAGAGGACTGAGAGATGAGGGAGGAGGGCGGAGGCCAGGTGGGGCCCTCTCTCCTCAGGGAGGAAAGGCGCTGCCCCAGGACCGCAGAGCCTCTATGTACACTCTGCAGGTTGACGTCAGTTTCAACCTCTCTGCCTGGCAACCTGTCTGCCAGCTAGGACAGCCTGTTTCCGCGGCTTGAGGTTTCTGTGTTCTCTGGCAGGCTTGTCTGAGCCCCGCAGATGTGGCTATTTCCTACACCCTTCGAATGTGCAGAAGCCCAGCCCAGCCCAGCTGGCAGGAGAGAGGGAAGAACAGAGAAGGCCAGAGTCGCCATGGTGAAGTTCCGTGGACATCCTCCTGACCGAGGGCGACCTGGTGGGCACTTCCGGAAGTCGAGGCCCTCTGCATCAGCGATCCCTTTGTCCCTTTGGTGTTCACCCTTTCCTGGCTTTGTGGCGGCAGCATCCCAGCACACATGTCCCAGACAGATTTAACTCCTAACGTCCCAGAACCAGCCTGGGGATGGGCCACAGGTCACTGGAGAGCTGTGCTCTGCAAGAGAAGAACTCGTGGCTGTACCCATCTTCCACGTGGGTGGCAGTCACAACTTACGTGTCCCTCCCCATGCAGTGGGCAAGGCAGAGAGCTGGGCTTCTCATGAAGTCTCTGTATCCCTCTCTGGCCCTGGCTGGCCTGTGTCCCCTTTTGCTCCAGGGAGAGCAGCAGGCCAGGTGGCCGGAGCTTTCCCAGCATGAGCAGCGACCAGGAGCTTTGTGACACCTCTCTCTCTGGTGCCTGTGACTCAGTCAGGGCTTCTGCCCTCTCCGCGGCTCCTCAGCTTCCCTCCCTCCGCAGATGCTTGCTCCTGCTGGGGCTTCTCCCACTTATGCCAGCTCTGAATCCACTTCTTTCAAAGCCCTCTAATTGTCTCCATAGAAGTCGCTAAGGATCTGGGCTGTCTGGGGTTGGGTTTTTCTTTCATTTGTTCATTCAGTAGGATTTTGGATAAATGGCACACCTAACTTGTGGGCTGTGTGTGTGTGTGTGTGTGTGTGTGTGTGTGTGTGTGTGTGTGGCTTAACGGTAGAGCACACACGTAACTCTCCATGGGTGCCTGGGCCACACACACACCCACCACCCACATGCTTACGTTCACACCCAGTTTCCTTCTGCCAGATTCTTCACAGTCCTCGCCCACCTAAGATTTCTCACGTCATTTTGTTCCTTCCCCGACTTCAGTGTGCTTCTCGCTCCAGTGTCTTTCTGCAGTAGCTCTTGGATACCCTCTGAAATTGGGTTACTTTTTCTTAAGCCTGCTGGAATTTTAGGACTCATTGTATTCATTTTAACGGTATTGCAGCGTAGTCTGGCTTCTGAAAGTTTTATAAAACTGCCTATAAACACATGTGATGCTTCCATTAAGTTCTGGCTTGCTAATAGCATGACCATCAACATGCTCTTTCACCTTGTCACTGACAGTCAGAAGTAGATTTTCTCCTAGAATCTGATTCTCTTTCTTCAGGTCCTCCTTGAAAATTAAAAGCAATGTGCATATCAAATAGAGATCAAAATACCGTGGCACATTTTTTTCTGAATATTTTACAGCTTTCTAGCATTAAATACTGATTTGAAAACAAAAATTCCATGATCTCCTCAGTAAAAGGGACTTGATCTTTTTTTTTTAGGTTTCTCAAGAGATCTATCATCTATCAGTGAGGTTCAGGAAGTTGGTACCATTTTTTTCCCCCATGAAAGCTGGGGTTTCAATTTTTGTATCTCTTCATTTTGTAGTGATATCTAATAAGCGAACTAATTAATCACTAACAAGGAATAGTCAAACTTATGTGGGGTGCACAGGCTGATAATTCCAATGTTCTGGGAAGCTGAGGCAGGACAATCACAAGCTCAAGACCATCCTTAGAGGCCTAGCAAGACCTTGTCTTAAAAAAAGAGCTAAGATATACCTCAGTGTGAACGCTCTAGGATCAATTCACAAGTAGGAGAAAAGGAAGGGGGGGAAGGGTTGAGAGGGAGAGGAGGAGAGAGGCGAATAAAGGAGGGAAGGAAGGAAGGAAGGAAGGGGAAAAAAAAGGAGAAAAAAAAGGAGGTAGGGATACAAGCACCAAAGCAGCAACTTTTCAAAAATTCAAAGATAGTCCAGAGGCAGGCGCTTCATCCAGGCCCTAAGTCTGGCAGGGGCCAGGAGGAGAGTTTCGGTGTATTTAATCTGAGTAGAAAACCTATGGGATTAGGAATAGCTGTTTGTTTGCTTTTGTTTTTAGTTACTTTACATTTGTGGTATTTTATCTACTCCAAGAATACTTACTGCTTGCCTGTACTTAGTTCTAGGCCACACGGGGGAAAGAAAGGTCAGTGCTACGGGGGCTGTGTGAGTCTGCTTTTGGTCACATTGACAAGACACCTGAGCCAGTCAGTTTATGAGGAGGAAAGGTTTGCTTGGCTTCCAGTTGTGGAGGTTTCGGCCCACCCTGCACAGCCCCGCTGCACATGGTGGGGAGGCCAGCTCCCCTCCGGTCACTGGGAAGCAGGCATGGGCCCAGCGCCCAAGGTCCCCTCCAAGGCCAGCGGCCCCACCCACCCCACCGCCTCCCACCTACCCCTGCCGTCGCTCCACCACCTCCCTGAGCCTTCAACACAGAGGCCTCTGGGGGCCACTCCAGGCCCACACTCTCACAGGGTCTCTGTCACTAGGGGATCAGAGCCAGCATGAACCAGGATCTGTGGGAACAACTATGACCTCAGCTTCAGGTCTCCAGAAGGGCAGGCGAGAGCAGCCTGTGTGATGTGGGAAAAAAAAACGTGGTATTTTGCTTATTTCCTACAAAAATTAAGAAATGGCTGATGATGATGGCGACAGTGGTGATGATTGTTCAGAGTGACCGTGGCATCTCTACAGGACTCTCATGACTTACATGAGGTATGAGTTTTTCCCTTGAAAGGGCAGTCCATGAGGAGGAATGGACATCGGGTTTACCAAACATAGTGCCTAGTTTTTGTTCCACGGAACTTCATTACTGAGCCAGCAGCTTAAAATCTATAGGAAAGAAATCTCAAAATGAAAATGCACTAATGATGCAAACTGCAGCAATGAAGAGGGGTCAGGCTGACATTCGGGCCCTTACTGAGGCTCTCTGCTGAGATCCTTTGTGGCCCTAAAGTCTGGGACCTGGAATCTGGCCAGACAGTGACCAGAACAGAAAGAAACATGGTGGCAAAGTATGTTTGAAATAATAGCATCTGATCTTATTAACAATGCAATGCATCCTAAGCATGTCATGCCTTCCAATATGGCCTTATTAAAATATGTAAAATTTATAAATAAACATGCATACATACATAGGATGTGTGTCTTTGCCGGTCAAGATGCGTGACAATGAGGCTCTGTCCCCACTGTCTGCGTACATTAAATGCAAAGCCTGCGCAAGCCCATGTGAAGAAAACCCTGGGAGAGAGAGTGGAGATTCCTAATGGCTTCAGCAGCAAGAGTCCCATGCCACAGGCACGTGAGCTCTGTCACGGGAGAAGGGGAGGGTCATATTGGGTGACACGGGGTGGACAGAGACCTGGAGGCTTCCGGGAACTACGTTTTTAGGTCAGTGGCCAGCTGACATCCTCTGACACGTCCCGTGCCTAACCTGGAGGGCTGACAGTAACACCAGAAGGATGCTTCCCATCCTGTTTGAGGGCCTGACTTTCAAGCCAAGATCCTGGACCACACACTATGAGCAGCAGGTGCCCAGTGGAGAAGAATGAGCAAAGAAATGCCATCATTCTGAACTGTATTTCCGATACCGCGGGAATTATTTTCAGCAATATGTTGGCCAGGGAAAGAGGTAAGAAGTCACCCCATGATAGTGTCGACTTTTAGAAAACCTCTTGGCTGAGGAGACAGCTCAGAAGCATAGCATCTGCCTGGCAAGCGAAGGGCCCTGAGTTCCGTCCCTGGACTCACATGCCATGCTGGCCCCTGACCCCCGGCGTGCTGTGTGGATATGCTGGCACAGGCCTGTAAAGCCAGCACGCGGGAGGCTGAGACAGGAGGATCACCGCACATGTGAGATCAACCTGGGGGCTTCAAAAGTGAGCCCAAGACCAGCCAGAACTACAAGGTGAGACCCTGTCTTAAAAGTAAATAAAAAACCTTTCTCTGCCCCTTCACTCTCTTTCTTCGAGAAACTTTGAATGATATATTAACACTAAGATGGAAAAGGCCATTCAATATTTAAGAAACACCGAGAAACAAACACTTTTAGAGATTAATTTTAATATGTATAAATTTGTATTAATGTGTAAAAGGTACATACAATACTTTACAATCGTAATCATGTTTATGCTCACAGACTAATGTTCCTCAGCACAGTTGTCACTACACATGACAGAGACCACATGTATGACTGACTAACCACAAATCAATTATTTGAAGTGAATTTTGTTTGCAGCTGGATTTGGGGAGTAGCTCAGTGGTGGGGCACTGGTCCAACATGTGCAAGGCCCTTAATCCATCTCCACCACGGCAAAAGAAAAAGTATCTGTACTGAACAGGGGTAGACCTCTTTCCTTGTCATTATCCCCAATCATACAGTGCGACAATCACTTACCTTGTATTAAATCACAATGCAAGTGGCATTCCTTACAATTGTATTGATTACAATTAAACTGCATCGTATTAGAATCCAGAGACAATCAAATGAACAGGAGGATGTTGCTTGGTTCTGTGTAAATATGACCCCTGCTGATTTGGCTATGAGGGCAGGAAGGGGACAGCCTGGAGCCTGTCACCTCAAAGCTGGCACAGGCAGGGTGACTGTGCACGCACATTATTGTGCAGCCATCAGCACTATCCAACTTCAGGGGTGCTCTCAGCTTGGAGAACTGACAGTCTACCACATACAAACCCCCCACCCCAATCCCTGGCAACCACGCTTCTGCTTGCTGTCTCCAGGAATTGGACTCCTCTAGAAGCCACATGAGCGGAAGTGCACAGTGCTTGTGCCTGGGGGCTGATTTGTTTGCACTTCTAACATCTTCAAGATTCCAGCATGTGGTATGCGCATTTAAATTTCATCTTTAAAGGCCAAATAAATTTCCCTGTAAGTACAGGCTGTGTTTGTTTATCTGCGCATCCATGCTGGGTTGCACAGATTGCTTCTGCTGTTCGGCTACTGTGCGTAATGTAGTTTTGAATATCTCTTTGAATTCCTACTTTCAGGTCTTTTGCATAGAACTGTGTGAGACTAACCCTTTTGCCAAGTTTCCCTTTCTATGGGCTATCTGGAAAGAGACAGAGTATTCTTTTCCTTTTTTTTTTTTTTTTTGGTGGAACCGGGGATTGAACTCAGACCCTTGCGTTTGCCAGTCAAGCGCTTATCCTACTGAGCCATCTCCCCAGCCCGAGACAGAGTATTCTTGAAAGCGTTCTCTTGATGCATTATTAATGCATTTTCTTAAAAACATACGTGAATGTTGGTGGCCACACAAGGCAGGCTGAGCTCCTCAAACCAAGAGAATTCCTGTTTGTGCAGAGAGGTCCCAGCAGTGCCCATCAGGGCTAGGAGGCAGGGTGTCCCCGTGCTAATGTGACTGCGCCCATCTGAATACACATTGTAATTTTATTTAAATGGCAAGCAAAGGTCTAGCATGCACTCGGAAGAGATGTGGGGGCTGCAGACACGCTGTGGGCGCTGATTGCCAGCAGAGCAGTTTTCTAATGCGGGCGACATTTTTACAATCACTGATGTGACCTTGTTGATTTAAACAAGCTCGGAGCTCCCTACACATCTTGCCGTGTGTGCTCCTCCGTTCCATCTAGGGCTCCCGTTCAAGGACCCCTTCCTACGTAGAATGCTTTGCATAGAAGCCCTCCCCCCTGTGCTCCAGCTTTCTTTGGGGGCTGCTTCAGCTGCGTGAGGTGTCAATCACCCAGCCCGCCTGAGAAGCTCACAAACCCCTGACACCAGGGGGGAAGGGAGGCTGCCTAGAAAGAGGAACCAGCGCCCTAGAGGGCTGGGCCCTCCTCTCTCAGCAGATTCTGACAAGGAAGGCAAATCTCTTCATGAAAGCTCAGCGCTGTCTGACTGGATTGAGGCCATTTTAATCCAAATTCATGGTGGAAGGCAGCAACAGAGCAAGCAGTCTTTGGAGACACAGAGAGGAAGAGTCCCCACACTGCGCTGCGCTCGCACACGCGGAGTGCTCTTGCTTACTCCGGTCTTTATCACCTGGGTCGCACCCACCCGGGCAGCGCCTTTGGTTTCTCCGGCGGGCAGGGAAAGAGGAGGGCAGTGGGATATGAACCAGGAGAGGGACAGCAACTAGACGGAGGGCACGGGTCCCCGAGATACTCTCCGCACCCCCTCCCATAGGAACAGTGTGGAGCTGCGCGCTTGCTGGCCACCGTTCTAGGTAGGGGCAGCTGATTTCTTTACAGAAATACAGAAACGTTAGGATTGGTAGCTTTCCAGTATTCCTAACTGGAGAGCACTGAGAAATGTGTAAAAGAAAAAAAAAAAATGATGGATGTGCAGCCGTAGCCAGCTCTTTCTTTCCTTTTCATTCACAGGCAAAGTGCTGGTTGTCTAGGAAACCGCTCACATCTCACAGTAGAGAGGAGGTGGGGAGGTTGCAGGACTGAGCTTTAGCTGGTGAACACAACTGGCTGCGTGTGTGGAAGGCGAAGGCATCTCAACTGAGCAGCCAGTAATTCCACTAGCTGCATCAAGATGGATTATGCGTTAAGAACACAACACTTCCAACATTTACTGTGCATTTATACATAGCCCTCTTTCTAGCAGAATTCCTTGTAACAATGACTCTTTTGTGTAACAGACAAAGGCACCATCATTTGAGATGTCGCCAATGAAAATAATCAGAGAATTGCAAAAGCCAAGCTGGTTTTAATCGTTCAGTGGCTCACTCTTGCTGGCCTCAGCCACACAGTCGTGCATAAAAATAACGCTGAATTTTATTTCATACAGTGGTATTAAACAACTATCTCTGGAAGGGGACGTTTTAAATGTTAGCATATCCTTAAAACTTACCTCATGTAACAGATCAAGAACTGCACCGTCTCCAAATCTTCATGTGTGGTATACAATGCCCCAGACTGAAAAAAACTGTTACAAACAATACAAAATCGCAGGGCCCCCAACTGAGAACACCTTTTCCCCCTTTGGTTTCCAGTAGCTCTTTCTGCAAATTTCATGAAATAAGGTTGATTTTCTTCAAATGCCAATAAACCCCAAGACCTTAGGGGAAAATGTGGCTGTCATCATTTCAACACAAAATCAGGTCCTTGCGAAAAACGGAAACGTGCACCACCATAATCCCCATAGAATGGTTAAGCAGGACGATTCCAAAGGGCTGGGGGCGGGGACAATGCCCAGGAAAGGGAGGCAATCTTGGGCCCAAAAGGCTGGATCTCCACAGCATCTGGGCCTTTGGAAAGGTGACTTCCAGTCTCCTTGATTCCAAACCTCTTCTCCCAAAAGAAGCCCAGAGAAAGGGCTCCATTGATCTATACAATCTTGAACACGCGTTTGCACCCGGCACTCGCCAAGATCTGGCTCTGAAAGAAGCTGAGAAATGAATTCGTGGGGCGAAGGGAGCCGACTAGGATTACCCTGGTGGGCTGAGCCCCACGGCGAGGCGCTGGCCGCCCCTCTCAAGCCCGCCACACTCGCGGGGCAGGTGTCGCTGTCGCCATTAGTCCCGGGGCAGCTGGGTCCCACCGGAGCCTCCACCTCGAGACCAACACCTGCTACGGCCCCTTTAGCCAGGACACCGTGACCTTCCCCAGGGACTTGGGTGTTTGGCAGCAGGGATTCGAGTCTGCGCCTTTTATTTCAACCTGCTGTGTGCCCTTGAGAATTATTTACCCTCAAAGTTTGCGCATTTGTGGGCTCTGGAGTAGGAAATCGGGAGTCAGGGACCTGGACCTCGGAATCCCGCTAATGGAACCAGAGGCAGACCCCCTGCTTAACTCCCATTCCAACCTTAGGCCGGAACCCGCGGAGGCCTGGGGAACTCGGACCCCCAAGATGTCTGCGGATCGCTGGGCTTTTGTTCTCCTTGCTTTTCTTTGTACAGTGGAATTGAGTTAAAAGCCCCCTCCCACCCCCAGTGGGGAAGGGAGGCAATGACAGCTTGCTGATGCTCTGGGCGGGCCTCCTTCGACAGCTGCGAACTCTGTGCCACCGCGGGACCCCGGGACCCTGGGCTTCTCTCCCCAGAGGATGCAAAGAGATGAACTCACCCTGCAAACTACCCGTCCCGGGGAGAGGGGTCGAATCCGGGAACTGCAGGGCGCATTCCTAACCCCTTCCTTTGTCCCGCCTGCAATGCGTGTGGGTTGGGTTCGCTGGACACATGCACACTCACCCACACGGGCGCACACGCCGCAACAAAGAGCTCAGCTCCGTCCTGGAACCCAACAGTGCGGGTCCGAGCGTTCCGCGTCTGCGCACACGCTCGCGTGGCCGTGCAGGGTCGACGTGGACCCTGCCTCGCCCTACTGCAGTTTGGAGGCCACCCACACCCAAGCCGTAACACAAGGTCTGGGACCTCGTGGCCGCAGCGAGGAGATTCAATGCCCGCGGTGGTACAGCGGTGCTTTCGGAACCCGAGCTTTTACTTGTCCACGCAGTGACCGAACATGCAGCAGGGGTGCCTGAGTGTGACTTTCAATTCTTAGCCCCCAGGTCGTCCCACGCCTTTGAGAACCCTTTGTTCCGCCGGCGGCTCCGCCCCCAGGACCCCACCCACCTCCGCCCGCAGCTCGGTCCACGCGTGAGCAGCCACGCCTACCTAGCCCTTGCGGGGAACAAAGGCCTAGCGTGTGGTGGCACTGTCAGGGCGCCCTGGACTCGCGAGGGGTCCGGCCTAGCTGAGGAGGCCGAGGTCGCCCTACCGCTGGCTCTGCGCTGAAGCAGCCAGGGGCTCCAGACAAAGAGGCGAGAGCACGCGGGGCTCCTGGGCCACGGTGTTCAGGACTGTACATGGCCTTGAGGGGTCCGGGTTGCGCCTGACTAGGGCTGGGATCACCTGCCTTCCTTTCCCTAGGGCTCTGTGTGGCGGGCATCGGTAGGCACAGCGCCCGGCCCCGGGGTTGGGGAGGGCGTGGTGAACTCGCCAGGTGCACCGGACTCGGGGACTATATCCTATGGCGGAAGAGGCGGCCATCCCCTGTTCTTCCACCTGCACCACCCTAGCTCCGGGTAGCCTCTCTCCCGACCTGTCCTTCCAGTGCCCCGGCCAGCGCCAGCTCGATCCTCACAGGGTCAAGGGAGTGAGCCGCCTCCACCCTGCGCCCTTCCCCACCTCCCACCGCTCCCCTCCCCCAAGCCCTACACAATACTCACCCTACCTCCGCAGGCCGCCCTCCCCACCCGCCCGCGCTGATTGGTCGCTGGCTCGCGGTCCAGCCCCCCGGACGGTCCCCCGGCCCGGAGCATTACGTCAGCCTGCCCTGGCCACACTAGCGGGCTGGGGACTGGGGGGCTCGAGCTGGGGGCGCGGTCTGCATCGTGCGCCCCTCCCTCTCTCCATAAAAGCCCCGACCCTCGGGCCCGCGGCTCTCAGCCCGTCGGTTCCGAGAGCGTACTAGGCCGTCTCGCGGTGGGCGTGGAGGGAAGGACAGACAGACTCAGGAACGGAGACCCGAGCCAGGGAGACGCGAGCGAGGCACCATGCGCGAGATCGTGCACATCCAGGCGGGCCAGTGCGGCAATCAGATCGGGGCCAAGGTGGGCGCGCCTTCTGGGGTGGGGGAGGGGTGTCGGGCCGGGCGTCCCTGGAGGTCCTGTGCGCGGTGCGACGTGGGCAGGCCGCGCTAGTCAGGTACGGACGGTCCGGATCTCTCTGCGCAGCTGAGGGACGCATGGGATGGGCGTGGAGCGGCTCCGGGGGAGTGTCTCATGCATTGTCGCTGAAACCCCTTTGCAATCCCGCCGGTCCCTTAGTCCTTTTCTTCACGGTTGGACTCTTGGCCAGGGGCGCAGGTATCCGCGAGGCTGTGTGCGCCGGAGTGGGGAGGGACCGGGACGGGAGAATTGATTTTACTTGCTTGAGACCGAGCTGAGCTGCAGCAGAAGGGAGGAGAGCGATTGTCTCGCGGCCGCTGGACGTGCTTGGAATCTAAACCCCGTCCGGCGCCGCCCGCCCCTCCCTGCAGACTGGACACCGGGGTGGGGTTGGGGGGAGGGCGCTGTGTGCAGGCTGTGACCCTGAGGGCGGCTCACCCGCAGTCCCAGGCTTTGGCTAGACTCAACTCCCTAGGACCCCAACTTCCCCGCCTGCAGCTGTTCGTCTGGGCAACGCCCAGTATTCACTTTCTGACCCTGCAGTTTTCAAGCCAGGGTCACGCCGCCCTTGAAGGCACCTGAAGTGTTGGGTTGTCAGAACTGCACGGGGGTTTTTCCTTAGGAACCGCAGCGCCCCTGGGCAGTTGGTGGCTAAATAGCCTTTTTCTGTCTCAGTTTTGGGAGGTCATCAGTGATGAACACGGTATCGACCCCACTGGCAGTTATCATGGAGACAGTGATTTGCAGCTGGAGAGGATCAATGTGTACTACAACGAAGCCACTGGTAATTGCCTTTGCCTCCCAGCCCCGTCCTTTTTGCTTCCCCCCTTTCCCTGGGGCCAGTTTTCACACCCACACACTGGGATGCCCTCCCCTGTGCCAGGCAAGCTTTCTCCAACCGGTCCTTTGGTTTCCTTTGTCTGGGGGCTACATCCCTGCCTCTGAGAAAAAGGGCGGGACCAAGCCCCTCTGTCCAGAGTGCTCTGCCTGCGGGTCTGAGGTAGCTCTCCTTCCCTGCAGGTAACAAATATGTACCTCGGGCCATCCTGGTGGACCTGGAACCCGGCACAATGGACTCAGTCAGGTCTGGACCCTTCGGCCAGATTTTCAGGCCAGACAACTTTGTGTTTGGTGAGTGCATAGCTTTGCTGATCTTAGGAGGAGGTCCTTGCTTAGGCTGGAGAAGGGTGACTGCCCGAGGGCAAGAATGAAGAACTTCCAATTGTGTGCAACTGAGCTTTCAGGCAGGCTTGAAAAATACAAAGCTTTGCCTTTCAGCTTCTGATGGCCAGGAGTTCCAAGCTTCTTTACTTATAATTATATGCATGAGCACATCTTTCTAACATCCTAATGTTTGGTGACAACCAGATAGAATTTTATCTGAGCACTGACTGCTTTATTAAGGGGGTTAAGGTGGAAAGGAACTTAACACAATCATCAGCAATTGAAGAATTTTCTCTCTGCAGGCCAGAGTGGTGCTGGGAACAACTGGGCCAAGGGCCACTACACAGAGGGTGCTGAGCTGGTGGACTCCGTCCTGGACGTGGTGAGGAAGGAGTCGGAAAGCTGTGACTGTCTCCAGGGCTTCCAGCTGACCCATTCTCTGGGGGGCGGCACCGGCTCGGGGATGGGCACCCTGCTCATCAGCAAGATCCGCAAGGAGTACCCCGACCGCATCATGAACACCTTCAGCGTCATGCCCTCGCCCAAGGTGTCTGACACCGTGGTGGAGCCCTACAACGCCACCCTCTCAGTGCACCAGC